>NW_028263373.1:31175981-31340715 GCF_051168715.1 Poecilia mexicana
GTTTATCCCTGTAGAGGAGGTGAGCAAACGTACATCCGAGGAGGAGGAATCAGATTTGGATCTGAATGAGACAAGTTCAGAGGCAGACCTGCAACAGAATGCAGATGCAGTCAGCAAGGAGGAAACTGGACCCCCTCTGCAGCTTGGAGAAACTAAACAAAAAGACAAACAAGCTAGCCAAGAGGAAGGGGATAAAGCAGGAGAAAATGCACCCCATGGAATGCCAGATTCACTGCAGAGCAGTTTGATTTCAAGAAAAAACCCACCCAGGACCAGACATCCTCCCAAAAAGCTGTCGTATGAAGCACAGGTCACAAAAACAGAAGAGGAGCAGCAGAAGATAGAAAGAGGATGGAAGCTGTGGCAGAGGGAAAGGGCAAAGAGAGCTCACAGACACACATAAAACACTCGACACAAAAATACATATCGTACAAGATAAATCTGAGCAATACATTTTATTGTTGATGTTAAGACTGTTAAGGGTTCTCCCAGTTAACTCTTTTTCGATGTTTTGTTTAGTTTTATGGCAGAGACGCCATCAAATAAAGAAGGGGTAGATGTAAAGCAGTGCACAAGTGTCCCAAAAGAGGGTGCTGTTGGTACCACCGCAATCCTGGCATGTTTGTCCTGCCGGAGACACCGTAGTGCGGGGGATTTTTGTGCGCGAACTGCTGTATTCCTTACAGTGTGTTTACTGCCTGTAAGGTAAGCAGCAGCTCCGCTGGCCCGGTGTAAAAATGAACATTATATATATTTCTATTGGTTCAGATTGCCAGTTAGGCACAGATTACATTTTCTTTCTGGTGATTGATTGGTTTGTGACGTTTGATCGTTTTGTGATGCTTGATTGTTTTGTAAAACAGAAAAAAAGCGGTTGAATGCTGACAGTGTGTTTACTGCCTGTAAGGTGGACGAAATAAACGCGCCAACGTCTCCCCACAACCACGATCGCTGTGTCCGATTCCTCTTTTCTGCACGGATCACATCCCACCTTCACGCACAAGTAAAACACAACGCAGAGTCCATAGGGTGTCTTCCGCCAGCGGCAGATCCAAAGAGGGAAAGCCTGGGTTACATAATGATAAAAATTAAACTGTCATATATTTTACATTCATTGCACACCAACTGATATATTTCTGGTCTTTTATTGTTTTAATATTGATGATTTTGGCAAACAGCTCATGAAAACCCAAAATCCCTGTCTCAAAAAAATAGCATATTTCATCTGACCAATAAAAGAAATGTGTTTTAATACCAAAAAAGTCAACTTTCACATAAAGTGAAAGTTGACTTTCACTTTATGCATTCAATACTTGGTCGGGAATCCTTTTGCAGAAATAATTGCTTCAATGTGGCGTGGCATGGAGGCAATCAGCCTGTGGCACTGCTGAGGTGTTATGGAGGCCCAGGATGCTCCGATAGCAGCTTTAAGCTCATCCAGAGTGTTGGGTCTTGCATCTCTCAACTTTCTCTTCACAATATCCCACAGATTCTCTATGGCGGGGGTCCCCAAGCTACGGCCCGCGGGCCGCATCCGGCCCGCCACGTCATTTGGTCCGGCCCCCTGAACAATGCCGGATCCGGCCCGCCTCCTCATACCAGAGAGCATTCAGTGTTTTTTTTCATATATTGTATTTTCTGGTTTATATGTGGATTTTTCTTCAACCACCAGGGGGCTCTTGAGCAGATGTGAAACTGACTTTCCCTCAATGGAATATATACTAGTCAGTCCCAGTCACCGTTTCACTCACGGTTTTTTCCATTTGCATTCTGGGTAAAAATCTATCTAAAAGCACGAATGTGTCGTCGCCCCAACCTCCCCCCCCCCGACAGTTTCAAAGACAGAACAGCCCCCCCCACCTCCCACCGTCGACAAGAATTTTCTAAGGTTTCTTTCTCCAAAAACTAAGACTGGCCCCCGACCAGAGAAAGGAACAGCTATGTGGCCCTCGCAGGAAAAAGTTTGGGGACCGCTGCTCTATGGGGTTCAGGTCAGGAGAGTTGGCAGGCCAACAGTAACACCATGGTCAGTGGTTTTGGCTCTGTGAGCAGGTGCCAGGTGGTGCTGAAAAATGAAATCTTCATCTCCATAAAGCTTTCCAGCAGATGGAAGCATGAAGTGCTCCAAAATCTTCTGATAGCTGCTGCATTGATCCTGCCCTTGATAAAACCCAGTGGACCAACACCAGCAGCTGACATGGCACCCAGACCATCACTGACTGTGGGTACTTGACACTGGACTTCTGGCATTTTGGCATTTCCTTCTCCCCAGTCTTCCTCCAGAGTCTGGCACTTTGATTTCCGAATGACATGCAAAGTTTGCTTTCATCCGAAAAAAGTACTTTGGACCACTGAACAACAGTGGTCCAAAGTGCTGCTTCTCTGTAGCCCAGGTCAGGCGCTTCTGCCGCTGTTTCTGGTTCAAAAGTGGCTTGACCTTTGACCTGGGGAATGCGGCACCTGTAGCCCATTTCCTGCACACGCCTGTGCACAGTGGCTCTGGATGTTTCTACTCCAGACTCAGTCCACTGCTTCCCCCAAGGTCTGGAATCGGCCCTTCTCCACAATCTTCCTCAGGGTCCGGTCACCTCTTCTCGTTGTGCAGCGTTTTCTGCCACACTTTTTCCTTCCTACTGACTTCCCACTGAGGTGCCTTGATATAACACTCTGCAAACAGCCGATTCGTTCAGAAATTTCTTTGTTTCTCACCCTCTTGCTTGAGGATGTCAGTGATGGCCTTCTGGACAGCAGTCAGGTCAGCAGTCTGACCCATGATTGCGGTTTTGAGTAATGAACCAGGCTGGGAGTTTTTAAAGGCCTCAGGAATCTTTTTCAGGTGTTTAGAGTTACTTTGTTGATTCAGATGATTATTTTTATTGCTCGTTCAGAGAACCTTTTCATAATATTCTAATTTTTTGAGACAGGGATTTTGGGTTTTCATGAGCTGTTTGCCAAAATCATCAAAATTAAAACAATAAAAGACCAGAAATATTTCAGTTGGTGTGCAATGAATCTAAAATATATGACAGTTTAATTTTTATCATTGCATTATGGAAAATAATGAACTTTATCACAATATGTTAATTTTTGAGAAGGACCTGTACCTGCACATATCTGACAACATGGTCCACAGCTTGACATGAGCTGTTTCGGATTCTGCCACACACCTGAATTGTATCTCTGGGTGATTAACAAGCTTCTGCAGCACTTGATGGTCATGCAATCATTTGAATCAGCTGTTCTGGAATAGAGGCACATCTAAAACATGCAGAGCAGGGGGTCGGTGAGGACCAGGATGGAGAAACACTGACATAAAACATAAAAATGTCTGAAATAATTGCCATGAACACAACTCAGACATTAGGCATAATATAAATTTTTCAGCTTATAGAAACATTCTGGACAGTATTTCTTCTGCCAACCTGTCAGAAGAAATGTGTTGAAATCATCATAACAGGCTTCAGTCACCAACATGAAGTACTAATGAAGAAAAAAAGGGAGGCAGCCAATATGTCATTGTTTATTGTATGTATGAAGACAAAAACATTTTGGTTTGGCTTTGATCGCATATTATGCCGACTAAAGCCGAAAACTTCAAGAAAATGACTCCACAGCTAAATAATGTTAACTGAAATGGCCTTCAGATTAGAGATGTGCCGATCAGGTTTTTTCCTGCCGATACCGATACCGATCACCCATGAGGGCCGATCACCGATACCGATCACCGATACCGATCACATAATTTTTATTTATTCTTTTATCATAAACACTACCGGTTACATTATGTGGAAAAAGGAACCATGAATTCACCTTAATTTAGACAAAAACTTGTTTTTAATAACTTTTTCCAAGAAGAAAACTAAACAAAACAGGCTTTGGGCAAATTGTACTGCTATTCACAATACTATCTTTAACAGACTGAAAACATATGAAGGCTCTGAAGAGGCTAAATAACGCAGAGAGCCAAATTAAAACCTCTCACTATTCCCAAAAAAATTAAAGTATAAAACATTCAAAGGCAAATACAGGATCCATTCCAATAAACAATCCAGAGTTACTGAATAAAAACTTCCTGATAGCATGGCGGCTAGCTGATTAGTGCTAGCTCTGATTGGCTGTTTCTGACTGAGCGGAGTAATTATGCAGAACTTTTGACACCAAGTATCTCTGCTGCAAGATAACTGATTGTTCCCTCCAGCCTTGAGAGAAATCACTCCCACAGGAAAGAACTAGATGACCTGTGTGTAGACAAAGCTTGCCTTCTGTCTCTTCTGTTTATCTCTTCCTTCTCTGAAAATAAAAGACCAGCTCTAACTGGAAATTATCAGAACGTGCAGTGGGCCGCTCGCTGGAGCGGTCCGCTGCGCCTTCTCCTTTCATGAAAGCTTGGTAAAAACTCACATAAGTTCTCTGTAGTTCCTTTTACGTAGGTTGTCGAAAAATACCTATCAGGGCATCTCTTACATTCAGATTCAGCTTTATACAATATAGTGACATGACAACAAGATTACAATGGTGGGCACATAGATATTGACACTGATCATTATCAATTAAGGTTGATAAATTAAGATTAAGTCAATCTTAATTAACTTAATCTTAATTAATTTGACTGAGAAATGCAGAGAGAATAATACAATCTGTGTGTGTGTGGGTCCAGGGGATATTTATGGTTTAGCACGTGTTATCTGCCCAGTGACTATGCTGTTTTTGTGGTCGACTTTGAAGTACTCCACTGAACGACATGTAAAACCTCAAAGATGTCTAAATTATATTGACCAAACCCGCTCCTCCACTCAAGAATGGAAAAAAACAAACATTTCTTTATTCTATTTTGGCCACAAAATTTGAAAACAACTCAGATTTGAATTTCACATGTTGTATCGTAAAACAAAGATCAAATGACTACTGGGTCTTTAATTCCAGTTTTAAATGAGAACACTCATGTACCAGAAGTTGCACAAATGAAAAAAACTGATCCGTGTAGACACTGCAAACCTTACTTCTGTAAAATCACAAATAATACTTTAATGTAATATTATATGGTGCCATCATTTTGAAAGAGATGGATGGAAACTTAGGTGAACATTTTAAAAAAATTCTATTTTTCACTAGAAAACATTGAACAATCATGTGAAAGAATTAATTTTCTGTTTTTTTTATTAGAAATCTTTGTTAATTAAAGGTAGAACAAGAAATAGAATACAGAATGTGTAACAATGTTTGCTAAGGGGGTTAGCTTCTACAGTTCAGAACAAAAACACAAAAAGTGGACATTATGTTCAATTCAGATGTGATTAAAGCTTTTTATTTATCCTCTCACAAATAGCAAAGAAATGCAGTTTGATTTCCTTAACCAAAACTGGAATAAAAGGTGAATAATGAAAATTTACATTTGTGAAGATGAAATTTGGTGAATGCTAATTCAGCAAATTTCAAAATTGCAAAAAATATAAACAAAAAAATTGCAAAAAATATTAATTGCAATTTTTTTGTTTATATTTCCATGAAAGCCAAAAAATTATATGCTAACACAGGCCTTGGTGAAACTTTTCTCTCAATGTTTTGAATTATAAAATTGTTATATTCTTCCTAAAATTTCCTTGTGATATAATCCCAAAATAAATAACCCCAACTTCAGGTCTGTGTAACCAGTTAAAGGAGACACATCACATTTAGTTATTTATCAAAACTTTCTGATGAAATGTCCAAAACTTTCAATAGTGAATTAGGGCCACATTTTTCCAGTATAAAAAACTGAAAGTAAAGAAACAATATTTTATTGCAACTAGAGCATGAAAAACAAGCTTTACCAGCAGTAGTGTCAGATACTGTTCACAAGAATTTATCTTCATCAGCAGCATTATATCTAAAGAGTTCACATATTTAAGAAGTTACAGCAACAAAAACAATATTATGCTTTTTAGAACACATTTGTGAAACTCAGAGTCCCTGGTACTTTTTCAACTTTGTAGTTACAGCGAAGGAAGAAATTGAATCCCTTACTTAAAAAGATGTCATGTATACAATATTCCATATAGAGATGGCTTTGTTAGATATATTTCCAATTCACTTTGAGTGAATTATTTAGATCTATAAAATCAAGAGAATGTTCTTAAGTAATGTATGCATGTTTTTCAATAAGGAACGGAATATTTAATCAAGAATATGATTGCCTAAATGTTGGGAGAGTGCAAGGCCATGATTTCCCCTCTGCTTAAGAGAACGTCTGCCATCTTAAACTGAAGCTGTAGCTCAAGGAGATTTTTAGTTTTATCAATTCTTTAAACAAGGCAGTTCAACATCTCATGGATGACAGAGGTAAAATTATGGACTTTGAAAAAAATTCCAGCATAAATACAATTTTAAATGCAGTAAAATAGAATTTCAAGCTGTAATTAAAGGTCTCCCTCAGGCTTTGATTAACACAAGCTTCATTATTAAACAGCTTTATCCACTGTTTATCCAGGGCCACATTTTTACAGACAAAAATTGCAACAATAAATCTTTAAGAACAATCATCATCCAAAGGACTTTCCCTACCCCTTGAAAAAAATAAATATACTTAAAGAATTTTTGTTGTTGTATGTAAAATACATGTTGTATGTAGATACAGCTATTTAAAATTCCCTCGACCCCCCAAAGCAAAATAAGTTAATTTTAAAATATTAAATAATATTTATCTATGTAAAGAATACTTAAGACTAAAATTTGATATTGAGGCAAATGATTGTACCTTTTGTCAATATGATGTAGAAACTTTCCAACATTTATTTTTTTCTTGTACTTATGGATCTAAATTTTGGGAGGATCTTCATAATTGGTTGCTGACCAACAATTTAAATATTCCAACTTTAACTTACAACAATATTAAATTTGACATTTATACTTTGGACACAAATTTGGAATTTATAATTAATAACCTGATCATTATGGCCAAATATTACCTACACAAATGTACATTTTTGAAAATTACTCCCAACGTTCGATGTTAGGGTTCGGGTTCTGTTCAACTCTGTGAAAATGATTGGGACAAAGATGCTGCTCTGCTCCGTTTGGTTTTTGACATTTATCCATTTAACAATCTAAACACAGTACAATAATTCAAGCTGTTCAGTTTATTATGCTTTATGCTCATTTTATTTTCTAATATTAAACACCTATTGTGTTATATGGCTTTCATGCCATTCTGTAACCCCTTTTTTTTCGTTTCTTCTCTTAGTATATTCTTTGACTGCTAGTCACTCAAGATACTTGAATAAGAATGTATACTTGTAAGATTTGACTGTTTTTATAATATAAAAAAATAATCTTTAAAAATTCTTTCACTCCTGACCCGTAGGTGGCGGTAAAACATAAATTTGAAGAAGCTTGAGCCATCACGCTCACCGTACTGGTTGCGTGTCCAACATTTCGCGCGAGTTTTGATATAGGAAAATTACTGTTGGCGTAAACTGTAGGGTTTTTTGCTTTAAAGGGTTTACATTAACATCTCAGTGGAAGCGCTGTGTTTAAGCTGAACAGGAGGATCATGTAAGGTTTCAAACATTCACATAGAGGAAACACCAAACATGGTAAGCAGGTTAAAGGTTTTTCTTACTGCGTTGTTCAGTGTGTTAGGCTTTAGACTAATTCGTTTCTGTGTTTGTCTGTGGCAGAGGAGGAGCCTGGCTCCCAGTCAGCTGGCTAAACGCAGACCAGCCGGAGAGGCCTGCGGTGACGGGGGCCACACAGGAAACACCGTAAGCCCAGCTCTCTGAATGGTTCCTCTATCTCACTTTCGCAGCCTGTCATCACCTCATCACCATCACTTTAGTAAAGGGACATGTCACTGCTTTGTAAGGGTCTGAATCAATCATGGTTCGACATCAAAAACACTTTTTTACAAAAACAAAATGGTAAATATAAACGGCAAGGTCAACTTGTATATTCAAGCTTTAAAAGTGCATCAGCTATGAAAGTGTATTTCAGTGAATTCAGTTTAATTCGATTTAGGTTCGACCAGGCTAAGTGTTTTTGATTTGAATTGGAGTTTGTTGATGTTGCAGAGCAGTTAAATAGATGTTTGAGTGGTGAATCAGAAACTGATTTGTATTTAAACATCACCTTCTTTCACGGTGAACTCAGTGGATCTTTGAAACACTCCATCATGACAGATGTCTAAAGCCAGGACAGTCTTAAAAAGTCTTAAATTTTCACTGACAGTATGTTTTCTGCAATGACAACAATTACAGCAGTCTATTTGGCTGCATCACTGCCTCCAGTCTATCTCATAATTTAAACACTGAATAAACTCTGCATATTGTTCCCAGCCCTCCATAAGGGGTTTAGAGAATGGATAGCTAAGACATGTTTCTTTCTTCTGCTCTTTTTTTACTTGGCCAGGGTGGGCCTTTCCCCTTTTTTTTAAACTCTTTGAAGAATTTGATTTAACATTCAATAACATTTAATTTCCCTGCGGGATCAATAAAGTACTTTTTGAATTTGAATCGAAGCAGTGATGACTGAGTTCTGCATAAACTCCTGCTGCTTGGTTTCATACAACACTAAACTTAGGCTTGTGGAGCTGACCAAAAGTGTTACTGATTGTTTGAATTTCCCTTTTTAGGAGAAAAGAAGGAAAGTGGAGGGGATGAGGGAGAGTCACATTTCTCCTTACAGGAAACCTCTGACACAACTTAACAAGTGGCCCGGATGCATGGAAGCTGACAGACATGTAAGCATGGTTGAAAATCCCAACGTCCCTGTAAACATTTCCCTTTCTTACTAAAGGTCTTGTCTGCAGGAGTCATTTATCCGGAGCATTCTCTCCAAGCCTTTTAAAATTCCCATCCCCAATTACACAGGTGAGTTTTACCAGCAGTGTGACTTCTCTTTATGTCCAGTGATGGAGAATGACTTAACTGTCTGTTTCTTTTTGGAATTGCTGACAGGTTCACTAGGAAGCAAAGCACTTGGCCTAAAGCATGCAGGAGTAAGGAAATCACTCCATGATCCATTTGCAGAAGATGCTTTGGTTCTTTATGAGCCGCCGACTCTGAGCGCTCATGATCTGATCAAAGCTGACAAGTAAGTTCCGGACACATTGAATTCCTCTTTCTGCTGAAATGCAGCTCAACAAGAAAATCCCAAAATAATACAGATCTGATGGATGTATTCATGCACAGTGGGAACCAACTACTGCCAAACAGAATAAACAAAATTATTTGGGGGTTTTTGCAGGGAAAAGCTTCCAGTTCATGTTGTTGTGGATCCAGTATTGGGAAAAGTTCTCAGACCCCATCAGAGAGAGGTAATGGCAAACAAAATGATGTAATTTTTGTCACATCTATGTCATTGAGAACAGATTCTGGCACTTCACATGAAGTATGTCTAAGCCTTTACGTAGATAGTAATCCTTGGTCAGCGCTTCTGTGTTTTTGTGTGTCTCCTTAAACCCTCAGTCATTCAGAAGATGGTCGTTCTTCTTGTTATAGCAATTCCTCATACTATCACTTCATGCAGAATGAGGAATTGCTATCAAGTTAAAGACTTGTTGTGGTCTACTGTTCACTGTCACTACATGCTCATGCAGGGGGGAGTGAATCCTGTGAGTCAGTGAGTTGATGCAATCTGCTGGGTTTTCTTGGATAGAAAACTTTTTTTTTATCAGTTGCCATATAAACTGAACCTGAGTTCAGTATTATTACTATGAGCACATTATTGACTTTTAATTTATCTACATGATCTGAGTGCCTTGAGATATTTGTTGTTACTTGGTAACATGCAAATTAACTTAATTGAATTAAATTATGGCAGTAGTTGCAGAAGTAGTTCATCTTGATTAAAATATGAACAAAACAATGAGTTGTTGGAAATTACCATAAGGATAAAATATATCTTATTAAATAGCATTTCCCTGAGTCATATAAATGATGTCTTTCTTTGACGTGTTTAGGGAGTGAAGTTCCTTTGGGACTGTGTGACTGGCAGACGCATCCCTGGATCCTACGGCTGCATCATGGCTGATGAGATGGGCCTGGGAAAGACTTTGCAGTGTATCACTCTCATGTGGACCTTGCTACGCCAGAGCCTTAATGCCAAACCAGAGATAAACAAGGCGATTGTGGTTTCACCATCTAGTCTGGTTCGGAACTGGTATAATGAAGTAGGAAAGTGGCTTGGAGGTCGTATTTCACCAGTGGCAATCGATGGGGGCTCAAAGGAGGATATTGATAAGCAGCTAGGTAGGTCAGGTTTTCTAGTGTCACTAAGAATCTGCAGTAAACCTTATGAAGACAATGTAGTTCTTAAGCCAGCACTGTAAGCATGAAGAAAACTGGTGTGTTTGTATGAAAATAGCAACCTAATGGTTTCTGTTTTATTTCTGTTATTGTGAATATTCACAGAAACATTATCCGTCGCAAGTTTATGTCAAGGAAAAGCTACAAGTTGTTGTTTTGAATAATTGTTTATTATCGTAAAGTTTACCCTTTAATCATGTTGTTGTTCATTTCTGCAAACACTGGTATGAGTTAACTTGTGCTTCACTTCTGCATAATTTCTGTTTTCTCTAGTGCACTTCATCTCTCAGCATGGTTTGAAAGTAGCAACACCCATCCTGATCATTTCTTATGAGACATTTCGACTTCATGCTGACGTCCTGCACAGGGGCAAAGTCGGACTTGTGATCTGTGATGAGGTGTTGTGCATTATACACTTCAACCCAGAGATAAAGATGAATTCTGAAAGCCAAGTGTTAAATTTTTCCTCTCTGTTCTTAGGGGCATCGACTGAAGAATGCTGACAACCAGACTTACCAGGCTCTGCATGCTATGAATGCCCAGCGGAGAGTGCTGATATCAGGCACTCCAATCCAGAACGACCTGCTGGAGTATTTCAGTCTGGTCCATTTTGTAAATGCTGGAATCCTTGGTAAGCTGCATCACCTACAGAGCATCTGAACACATCAAACTTATTTCCCATATCCATCTTTGTAATGGCAGGTACTGCCCAGGAGTTTAAGAAGCGATTCGAGCTTCCCATTCTGAAGGGTAGGGATGCAGACGCCAGTAACAGAGATAGAGAGGAAGGAGAAAAAAAACTCAAGGAACTCATCAGCATCGTCAACAGGTGAACTCCATAGCCTTGGTGTTATTTAGTTCTGTTTTCCTCTCCAAGATTGAGCATGTGCTGCTTCAACAGGTGTTTGATTAGGAGAACATCAGATATCCTGTCAAAGTATCTTCCTGTGAAAATTGAGCAAGTTGTGTGCTGCAAGTAAGTTGACTTGTTTCATTTCTGTCTAACTGGAAGTCAGTTATTTGTCATTGGGTATTTAAAAGAATCTTGGCTTGTAGGTTTGTGACTTATCAGGATATTACACTTTAATTGTAGATTTTCTTCTCTTTGTAATGGCAGACAGCACTGACTGTTAGTGCTACTACTTGACCTATTGACCCTGAGCCCAAAAGCCAACTTGGGTCTTTTAAATTCTTCCCCTGAAGGCCAACAATTGTTTCATCATATTCATTATCTCAGCTTTTAAAAAAAAATATTTGATTTTATTTTAATGTTTCCAAACCCAACACTATTTACATACCTGGCATGTATTTATTTAACCAGTGAGTGTTTGTGATAGGAATTGAGAGGCTTCTTTTAAAATACAGATGGATTGAAAGAAAGATTTTCTCTTTGGAAAATTGTCATCTCTGTCTCCTACAAAGCATTCTTGGATATATATAAAACACTTAAAATAAAGAATACAACATTAACATCTTTGTTAATCATGTTTCCTCTGGTATTTCTTATGATTTATCTATTGGGATGGATTTCAAACCTTTGAGGTTTGAAGTCCTCCTTTCCGTCAGCCTAATCTTTAGTGCCCTCCACAGATTCACCAAGACATGTAAGCCTGGATTTTGACTGGGCCTCTCTAATACATTACTATTGCTTTAGGTCAGATTAAAAAATATTTTAAAGCTAAATCTGCCATATGTATGAATAATTTTGGGCTTAGCCATTTGTGATATCCCTTGCTCTATGATGATTTTCTTTATTAAATGCTAAGTGGAAACTGATTCCTCTGTTGTACAGACTGACTCCTTTGCAGCTAGAACTGTACAAGCGCTTTCTGAAACAGGCCAAACCCACAGAGACATTGCAAGAAGGCAGAATCAATGTCTCCTCACTGTCTTCTATCACATCTCTCAAGAAGCTGTGTAACCGTAAGTGCAGCAGTGTGGCCTGTTCACAAAACATGTTCCACTTAGTTTGTTTTAAACACAACTGAAATACAGCTTCAGATGCTAACTTTTTACCAGTCAGCATTATAAATTAGGATTTTGCCGCTAATATGTCATTATGTGACTTATTATACAGCCTAAATATTACACTTATAATATACAAGTTATAGACAATGATGTAAGCGATTTCATTGCAGCTGCAGTTAGTTTGCATAGTAAACACACTGATCACTGTCCTGATCCTGTACCAGACCCAGCTCTCATTTATGACAAGTGTGTTGAAGAGGAGGAGGGCTTTGAGGGCGCACTCGATCTGTTTCCTCCTGGTTACTCCACTAAAGCACTCGAACCTCAGCTGTCTGGTAAGAAAACATTTCAGTGAACTCCTGAAGACATATTGAATGATGAGTCATCATGACTTTATCTCCTCTTTTTACTGGAAAAGCTTGTCCATCTGGCTCTGCTTTTCAACCATTGTATAGTAACGTTAATTCAATTAAAATACTTTATTGATCCCAAAGAGAAATTAAATCATTCCTGTAATCCCCAGTAGGGATGCACAATATATATCAGCATCAGCAGAGGTATTGACCGATGTTAGTTATTTTCTCACGGTCCAATGAGTAAAACTGGGCCGATAGTAACAACCCATGTTTATTTCCATCTTGTTTCCGGAGGAGAGGAGGTTGGTCATATGACAGTGATGCAGCGTTGGATTATAGGGTGTTTCACAGAAACAGAGAAGCAATGAAGGCAGTGTGGTCACTTTTATAGTGTCAAAAGTGTTGTATATAATATATGATATTGGTTATAACACCAGGACTAATATTGGATATTGATATTGGCCCAAATTTTCATATCGCTGTATTCGCTGTATCCTTGATCCCCAAAAGTAACATGCTATGAAGCCACAAAAGCTAAACGTGAAGAAATATGGTGTTACTGAGCACCAAAAATAGATAAATTGTTTCATTTGCTTGAACAAATTACAAGGTGATCAAAAAGCAACACTGAAGCAACATCTAAACAACATCAACACTGGATGTAATTTAGTTCCAGTGAAGAATGGCAGCTAATTTAGCTACAAATGCAAAGTTAACATTGAGTTAATAACTAAGTTCCTGTATTTAAACAAAATGATTTTCTCTGGTTACTTTGTGTGTATGTCCATTCTCTGTGCTCTGAGCCTCATCTGAAGCCAAAACTGATCCACTCCTGGCAGATGTTAGCTTCATAGTTAAAGGGGGACCTTGTGGGGATAGCTTGGCTAAAGTGGCTGAAGATGAAGCCAATATCTGCAATGCTACACTATATTGCCAAAAGTATTCACTCACCTGCCTTGACTCTCATATGAGTTTAAGTGACATCCCATCCCTAATCCATATGGTTCAATATGACATTGGTCCACCCTTTGCAGCTAGAACAGCTTCAGCTCTTCTGGGAAGGCTGTAAACAAGGTTTAGGAGATTTTATGAGGATTTTTGACCATTCTTCCAGAAGTGCATTTGTGAGGTCATGTACTGATGTTGGAGAAGAAGGCCTGGCTCTCAGTTTCTGCTCTAATTCATCCCAAAGGTGTTCTATTTGGTTGAGGTCAGGAATCTGTGCAGGCCAGTCACGTTCATCCACACCAGACTTTATGGATCTTGGTTTGTGCTCTGGTGCACAGTCATGGTGGAAGAGGAAAGGGTCAGATCCAAGCTGTTCCCATAAAGTTGGGAGCGTGGAATTGTCAAAATGTCTTGGTATGCTGAAGATTCAGAGTTCCTTTCACTGGAACTAAGGAGCTAAGCATCTGGCAATGCAATGTAAAGTTTGCATTGTGCCAGATTTTACACTTGGCACAATGCAGATTGCCAGATGGAGAAGCGCGATTTGTCACTCCAGAGAACACGCCTCCACCACTCTAAAGTCCAGTGGCAGCAGCTTTCCACCACTGCATCCAACGCTTTGCATTTCACTTGGTGATGTATGGTTTGGATGCAGCTGCTCCACCATGGAAACCCATTCCATGAAGCTCTCTGTGCACTGCTCCTGAGCTAATCTGAAGGCCACATGAAGTTTGGAGGTCAGTAGTGACCGACTCTGCAGTTGTTGACCTCTTTGCACTATGCTGACCCCGCTCTGTTAGTTTATGTGGCCTACCGCTTCATGGCTGAGTGGCTGTCGTTACCAAACATTTCTGTTTTCTTAGAAAACCCAGCTGACAGTTGAAACTGGAATATTTAGGAGCGAGGAAATTCCACGACTGGATTTGTTGCACAGGTAGCATCCTATCACATTTCCACGCTGGAATTCACTGAGCTCCTGAGAGCGACCCATTGTTTCACAAATGTTTCTAAAAACAGTCTGCATGCCTAGGTGTTTCATTTTATACACCACAACAATAAATCAATTAATTGCATGATAAATGAAAATGATCAACCTCATTTTAATTTATCGGCTTTATCATCTCTTCCTGCCATTTTCTCTTTCTGTTAATGACACTGGATAAAAAAAAGGCTCAACTCCGGTGCTCTGCACTGACCCCTGACCCCTCCCTTCCTCATTTCCTTAGCACCCGTCTTCTCTATCTAAATCTAATGATTATTGAAGGGTAATATAGTATACAGACTTCATAGTCTGTTCTCTTTTGGTTGAATGTAGTTTTTATTTCCACTTTGGTTTTATATTTTTAGTTTTTATTCAAGTGCATTTTTTTTGTTAACAGAGACTGAGAGTACATTTTATTTTTGCTTATGGTTCTTTTGTTTATTTTGTTTACCAGTTCCAGTGTTAAGTGTTCTTGTATTATTACATCATAACCATTACATCAGTTTAAAATGTATTCAAACAATATTATTGTTTATCGCAATAATTTCTGAGACAATCACTCAGCAAAATTTATCGTGAAAGGCCTAATTAGAACACCTGATTCCGATAGTTTGGATGGGTGAACAAATACTTTTAGTAATATAGTGTATATTCCTAAAGAAAAATTAAATGAAAGAACCTCCTCCTTCCACTCGTTTGAGAGGTCAACTTGTCAGACTGCATTAACCCCTTAACTGAGGACACAGGCCTGCTTATGGACCCATCGCCCTTCGTGTAAACATTTTGGGGTGGCATACTGATTCTTTTAGAGTTCTTACATCACTTCTCATCTCCAACAACAGTAATAGTCTTAAAAAGCTTTTAGTGATCTCTGACTGAAAACATAAACAGTTTTGGAAATTTCTCAGTCTTTTGCACCATGTATGGTTTGACCTTGCTTTACTCACCATGTCTTCTGTTCCAGGTAAAATGGTGACTCTCGACTACATTTTGGCTGTGACAAGATCCACAACTGGTGACAAAGTGGTGCTGGTCTCCAACTATACTCAAACATTGGACCTCTTTGAAAAGTTGTGCAGATTTAGAAGGTGATTAAAAGACCAAATGTTTGGCAGCTGGATCTGATTAAATGGGTTTCAGTGTTGCTTTGTGGCTTTTTCAGGTACCTCTATGTTAGACTGGATGGCACAATGTCTATCAAGAAAAGGGCTAAGATCGTGGAAAAATTCAACAGTCCACAAGTGAGCTTGAAAGACAGTTTTGGATAACAGTTAAAGCTGTGAAGCAACCATGAACACTATGTTTTTTGTGTTTGACAGAACCCTGAATTTATTTTCATGCTGAGCAGCAAGGCGGGTGGATGTGGCCTCAATCTGATTGGTGCCAATCGCTTGGTAATGTTTGATCCAGACTGGAATCCAGCCAATGATGAGCAGGCAATGGCTCGTGTGTGGAGAGATGGCCAGAAGAAGACCTGTTACATCTACAGACTGATCTCTGTCAGACATGCACTCTAACTATATTAACACTAACTCTTACTATGACATTTTTATTTAATTGCTCTATTTTTTCCCTTGTAATCTAACTCTCCAGTGTGACAAGTTAATGAGCTGTCATAAACGTGGAAAAACGTAGATGTTGTGGAGATGTTTGATATGTGTGTGTTTTCTGACAGACTGGAACCATTGAGGAGAAGATCCTGCAGAGACAAGCCCATAAAAAAGCCCTGAGCAGCTGTGTGGTGGATGAGGAGCAGGATGTGGAGCGTCATTTTTCTCTAGGCCAACTTAGAGAACTCTTCACACTCAATGAAGAAACAGCCAGTGACACACATGACAAGTAAGGAGAAATCATGTTGAATAGTTTATCTGTTGGTTGTCACCAAATGCTGCCAAATTACCAGTTAGGAGAAGAGAAACGTTTTCCCAGCCAACATGGTGTATTTCAGTTGAAGCTTTATGTTTATGGTCTCGTTCGGACATGTCTTGAACCACATGTTTGGAAGCTGATCACGTGTAAAACAGAGGTGATAAGTTGTAAAGAAAACAAGTTTCTTCCAGGCAGATGCTTCAGAAAGCAGCCCTCTAGAGAAGTGGTGCTCAGGTCCAGTTCTTGAGAGCTACCATACTGCTCCAACACACCTGAATCAAATGGCTGAATTCCCTCATCAGGGTCAGTCACCTCTGCAGGGGCAGGTAATAAGCAGTTCATTTGATTCAGATGTGCTGGGCATCTTGGACAGACCTGGGCAACCTTAGTTTCGAGAGCTGCTTTCTTCTTTTTCACAAGTTAAATGGGGGACACATTTTACCAGCACCATATGACAGGATGTGATGTGTGTGTGACCTTTGTATACAAGGCATCCTGTGATGGTCCACCAGCCGTCATTTTGACGGACATGGTTAAAAAATGTTTAGTTTTTAAAATAATTATTTAACATTCAATAGATTTTTTTTCATTAATTTTAATTAATAGTTCAGGAAATGCTGACTATAGGATCTACATCAACCAGCTGAACATGTAGCTTTTTTTTCTGCAGTAACAAAACTGTGGTCCCAATAGCAATGCATAAGGAATTGCATTAAATGAAGCACCTAAAATATGAACAGTTGACCTTCTGTCTCACACCTTCCCTCTGGTCCGCATGGACCTAAACTGGGCCCCCAGCTTGGTCATAGTCAAATGTCTCAAAGGGGTTGCTGCTGTGGCTATTGTCCTGAGATTTTGCAGTTTTTCTCTGAACAGACAACTTCTCATGTCTGTCTTGTTATTCTGAAGAATAAATATGCGCTCTTCTGTGACACTGGAGACTGGAATAACTGCCACTTCAGCCAAAGTTTTAAGGTCAAGAAACATTTCTCCAGCTGAATTGATCAGAAGTCAGCAAGACTTTCTGAATGTGGGGTTTTCAAATCCCACAAGCAGTCGCTTTAGCGGGAGGAAATCCCGATTACCAGTGGTTCAAGTTGCACCGGTTTGTGACCCATAGTGGTCACAGACGCGTCTCAAAGCCTCCTGTCCATATTTCTTCAACTCGCTCTCAGCTCCTGGAATAATGAGATGCATTCAGCACGGGGTCTAGATCTGAGTTGGGAATTGTTTTTTGATTGAATTAGACATCTCTTTGATGTATTCTGTGCATAAAGCTGCAAATGTCTGCACATCTCCATGAGTAAGTGTGATGCCACAGAACTTGCTATCTTGTGAATCCTTGCTGGATTTTTTTCTCCACCTCACCTGGTCCATTCATTAAGTCTTCCAGACTGGCCACAGTCATGCTCACAACAGGTGAGATGGAGGAGATGTTCACGTCTTCTGTTTGGAAGATGAAGGTTCATGCGGTTCACCACAGCTAAAACGTCAGTCAGCAAGTGAGTTAGAGCAGGGAAACATGTATGTTTGAAGACGCTTTCTGATTCCCTTAGCTACCGGGCAGATTTTCCCATCTTCCTCCTCTTCCAACTCTGACATCAGAGCCGTATACACGTATGCCTTTCACTGCCCTCTCCAGCAACAGCCAGCATGTAGCCGATGGTTGTTTTAGGCTCAGCAGGTCATGTTCCCCCATTTCTTTTTGAAGTTCATTTGATCTGCGCGTTTGTATTGGAGAATTCTTGAAGTACGCATACAGGGTTTCCCCCAGAAAACTTGCTAAGCCCGGTGGTCGGGGCGTTGAGTCGGTCCACCGCCGGTCCACCGTGTTTTTGTATTAAAAGATGTTAAGTTGACAGGAAATGTAAAAGTATTACTGTGTAATTATATGTTACGGGAAAAGATCTCCAGTGAAATGCTAGTTAAACCCACAACTAGTCTAAAAACAACAAATTTGCACTTCTGTTTAATCCAAATTAAGTCAGCGGCTCCATCAGGCCCCCAGGGCTTCAGGGGCCCCTTAAACACTAATATTTTAAAACAGACCACAGATACATAAATGTAACATTTGTTTATTGAGATTATCAATGTTGTTAAATTTTATTCAATTGTTTAGGCATACATAAATTAAATGATTTTAAATTGTTTAACATTTAAATACAAGATTTTAAGGAGCTGGCAAGTTTACTTTGTAAAACTTCAAAGAACAATATTCATAGAACAAGATCCTCAGGAAATCCAGCTCTGTCCTGGGGTGTCCTGTTGACTCAGTGGAGGTGGTGGCAGAGAGGAGAATGAGGACTAAGCTCCAGCGCATGCTGGCATACCCTTCCCACCCCATGCACCTCTCTCTGACAGCACTGAGCAGCTCCTTCAGCGCCCGGCTGCGGCACCCTAAGTGCGTGAAGGAAAGATACCGCAGGTCTTTCCTTCCAGCCGCCGTCAGACTGTACAATACCCACTGCTCTAAGTAGTTCACCATTCTCTACTACAGGCAATAAACCTGGAAATTGTTTATTTATTTATATTTCGAATAATACTGTTTTTTAGTATTTCTATATTCACTTGATTTTACTGTGTATATATAGTTTTTCATATTGGTTTTGCTTTTTTTACTGCTGTAACAATGTAAATTTCCCCACTGCGGGATTAATAAAGGAATATCTTATCTTATCTTATACTTAGATTGTTTTGTTACCATAGAAACAATCTGATGCTGTGAGTTTAATTTTTGAATTTACAAATACAAATTGGTAAACTGCAATTATAACTTATTGCTTTTTAGGCTGGCCAATTAAACTACTCCCTTCTCCCATATTTCAATAAATCTAACACAGAAGCTGTTAGAGGTGCTGATAGTTTTAAGAACAAAAGGGGCCCCTAGGTCAGATTCTGCTCCAGGCCTCATACAGCCTTGGACCGGCCCTGCATGATGAGTTAAATTTATGTTTTCGCATCCACCTGAATAATGTGTAGTTGCGCCACTGGTTCACAAAGATAAATCATTCTCGCCGCTCCACAACGCGCCTCTGAATTCGCTACAAGTTATTCCTGCGGTTCACATTGAGCTGCGCCACCAGAGCTAACGCGGCGGGTTTTAAACTCTTACCTAGAGTTCTCCAAAGGATCATAATTCCTCACAGTAGGTTTATGTAAATATCCATACAGGTCAGCCTGTGTCCAGTTTGAGTGAAAGGAGGCGCGCGCGAGGCAAAGCGTAGAGGCACCAGCGCTGTGATTGGTCCACGCGCTGACGGGTTTAAATGAATAAACTATAAACCTATCTGCTCTGCTAGTGAAATGCTAAGAGCAAAAGAGAGCGCTTTAAAAAACAAACAAAAAAAACGAAAAAAATTTTTTTCCTTTCCTAGAAACGTAAACAAGCAATGCTTAGCCTGGCGGTGGGGCTAGTAAAGCATGGTGGGGCGCCAGGCTTATAATACACTGGGGGAAACCCTGGTATATATGTTGTTAACAGTAGTGACATATGTACTAACTTGACGCACAGCCGTGGAGGTTGTTGTTGCTGCCCCCTCCCTCTCCATCTCCTTCTCTATCTACTTCTCCTTCTGGAGTGTGAGCTGTGCTAGCAGCTCTCTGTCTAACGGGTGAATTGAGCTTCCTAAATCTGCTGGGGTTTACCCTGTCCAGAACTGCGGTAAACTCTGTTTAAGCTGGTATCGTTTCTCACGACCTTCATCCAGATGTCCCACCTTCTTCCCCCTGTGAATTAGCCAGACTGAGCAGCCTGCAGCCAGCTAGTTTCACAGAGCACACCTGTTAACGGTCGCTCTTTCTCTTTATTACAACTTGCACTTGTTACTGAACCAGGTAGGTTTTAGTGACTCGGGCGAGTCCCAAGGGTGTTGTTTTAGTTTTGGGCCAAAAGCAACCTATCAAACATTTACCACCTTTTCCTCTCCAGAATCAAACATCATAGCTATTTTACAATCATTTTCTTTACATTTTCTTTATGATAAATATTTTATTAGTGAGGCAATTTTGCAAGGGTCAGTGCAGCTTAATTCAGTAGCAGAAATGATCAAATAAGTAAAATCAACCTATCCTATCTTTCCCTTATGCTGACACTGAGAACTAAAAAGGGAACCTTTGAGAGAGCGGACCCAGTATGGTATTTCGGGACCCCAGAACTAGCCTGATGATGAAGAAGGTCAGCTGTGAGTGCTGTGAGCCTCCTCCATCAGGACGAGGCTCACAGCACTGATCGACAAAGGCAGGTGTACCTGCAGGTCTGATGAGGTTTTGTCTCTGCATGGATGGTGAGATCACACAGGCCTTGGGTGCTGACAGGAACAGTACTGATTTAGATCAGTAGGTCTCGGATCTTAGGGTGACTTTCTTGTGCATATGGTGGTTCTCAGCGTTCTTGTCTTGAAACTCTTGAGCAATATTCACCTTGTTTCGAGATCTTTCTGGTCCGTTGTGATGTAAGCGAGCTGGTCTCACTGAAGGAAGGCACCAGTCCTTCTTCTTTGCCTTTGTTCTTTGTCTTCATCTTTGCCTTGGTCTTTGTCTTTGGGGTCTGAACCCAGCTGATGAGAGAAATACAATTTGAAGCCACATGTGGGGCTAACGGGTTGGTCCCCATGTGCAGAACAGTCTTTGGCTCTGTGGCTCCGGCTCTTCTTCAGCTGCAGAGTTCTTTGTCCATCTCGATCTTGGCTCGAAGCTGCCTGGAGGATCCAACCAAAGATTCCTCTTTTGCATTCACTTTTCATAGGGTTTATCCACCCTACAGATGTGTTTGCTTTGGCTGGCACTGTTGCTGTGCTTGTTTCATTGGCTGACTGCTTGGTGCTTGGACAGATGATCAAATATCCAACATTGTCTTAGAGACATTATGTCTGGATGTCTGTGCTAATGTCCCAGGTTTGCTCAAAGGTCATCCTACATCTGTATCCTGCACAACCTTTTTCTTTCAACATTTGAAGTTGTTCAAGAATCTGTTTCCAAATCAACTAATTCTGAGGCGTTGGTCATCTCTCCTCTCATTTTAGTTCCTCTTTCTCTTACCTCCAACACATCAGTGATCTTTAATTACAGTTACACCTTTTACACCATTTCCAGTTCAATGTCAAAATCACATCTATAACCTCTCTAGATTCTCTGATCTAGCATTAATTTATAATATTGTGACCATAACTTATTAGTTACCATTATTATAATCATAATGTGAGTTATTACAGGTGTTCTTCTGAAAAGAAAACAAGAATCATCCATTATTCTAATTATTTGATACCAAAGTTACAGTTGTTTATTCTTACAGCTAAAACAATAGTAATATAAGTATGGGTCTTATCCAATTACTCAAAATGTTTAGATTTCATTCTTTAAAACTTTCATGCATTAAAATAACGAATAGTCTCAATTATTTTTATAAATCTGCAAGCTGGAAACTTTCTTCCTCTTTTGTCAGGAAGCCTGCTGTTCCTGTTTCATGGCACTCTCTGCCTGACTGATTTCTTATGATTAAATAGAAAAAGAAATAGAATTAAAGCAAAGTTTGCCAGAGACAAAACACAACCTGATTGATTTTATTGAAGTGTGACTCTACTGTTGGGTCTAGACGTTACTTTGTGTGGTTAATTTTAAAGGTAACTTCATGTATTGTTACTGTTAAACTAAAATCTCCAGCATGGGGAAATGGGATGATCTCAGATTTTCTTGACAAGGTATCATGAGCAGCAAGCGCAGTACTGTGCGCACCACAGTGAATGTTTACAAGAAAGGGGCAGTCATCATGGCGCAGCAGCTGTGCAACTCTGGCCTTACAGCTCACCATCACATTTGCTGCATTACTCCCAAGTCCAACAACACAAGCCATCGCAGGGTTTCCCCCAGAAAGCTTGGTAAGCCCGGCACCGAGGTGGTCCACCGTGTTTTTGGATTAAAAGATGTTAAGTTGACAGGAAATGTAAAATATTACTGGGTAATTATGTTACTGGAAGACACTGCTGACAATACTTAAGCCCACAACTACAGGCGCTGGTCATAAAATTAGAATATTGTGATATAGTTCATTATTTTCCATAATGTCATGATAAAAATTAAATTGTCATATATTTTAGATTCATTGCACACCAACTGAAATATTTCAGGTCTTTTATTGTTTTAATTTTGATGATTTTGGCAAACAGCTCATGAAAACCCAAAATCCCTGTCTCAAAAAATTAGAATATTATGAAAAGGTTCTCTGAACGAGCAATAAAAATAATCATCTGAATCAACAAAGTAACTCTAAACACCTGAAAAAGATTCCTGAGGCCTTTAAAAACTCCCAGCCTGGTTCATTACTCAAAACCGCAGTCATGGGTCAGACTGCTGACCTGACTGCTGTCCAGAAGGCCATCACTGACATCCTCAAGCAAGAGGGTGAGAAACGGAAAGAAATTTCTGAACGAATCGGCTGTTTGCAGAGTGTTATATCAAGGGACCTCAGTGGGAAGTCAGTAGGAAGGAAAAAGTGTGGCAGAAAACGCTGCACAACGAGAAGAGGTGACCGGACCCTGAGGAAGATTGTGGAGAAGGGCCGATTCCTTTTGGGAACCTCTGCACTACAGGATGATCGGTTACGAAATCACCAGCGACAATCTTAGATCGGCCAACGTTCTAAGATTGTCGTAAGGGGAAAATAGGGGCAAAAAATCGTGTAGTATAAACTATTGCATTAGGGAGTCGGATGTGCCCATCTTCTCTATTTAAATCTAGTGATTACTGAAGGGCAATACAGTATACAGACTTCATAATCTGCACTCTTTTGGTTGAATCCAGTATTTATTTCCACATTGGCTTTGTGTTGCTTAGTTTTTATTCAAGTACGTTTTTTGTTAATGGAGACTGAGAATCCATTTTATTTTTGTTTTGGGTTGTTTTGTTTATTTAGTTTATCAGTTCCAATGTTATGTGTTCTTTTGAAAATAAAGTGCATCTATCTATGGCAGGAAATTGCATGCATTATTAGTCATTTCCATTAAATCAGTGTCAAAAGGTCTTGAAACAATATTATCGTTTATCACAATAATTTTTTAGACAATCGCTCAGCAAAATTTATCATGACAGGCCTAGATCCTATTGCACTACGAATCTCTAAAGATTTGCGACCTGCCAGACTTATAAAACACTGGGATAACCTGCTCCCTCCTCAAAGAGAACATCTGCTCCGACTGAACTCTGTATTCCCGCCTAACCTCCTTGCTGCCAGTTGATCGCTCAATGTAGGGCGGATTACTTGTTTATCCATCATCCCCCACTGCATCTCTCCCTCTTTTTTCACCTTTTTTTTATCAACACGATTGTAGTTATTGAGCTTTTTGAAGAAACTTCATACGCTAAGCTGCCTTGAAAGTTTTTTCAAATGTACTCAACAATGTCTGTCAGAACACCTGTTTGTGATCCATATGACCGGCAACCTCTTCTTCTCCATTTGGTTTTATTGGCGGTTAGCAAAAAATCATAATGTGCAATTACCGCCCCCTACCGGACTGGGATGTGAAGTGTAAGAAAAAAACAGACAAAAAGAAAAGCGATCAAATACGGAAATTATTCGGTTAATGCGATCCCTGTACTCCACTCACTACAGCTATCAGCTGAATATGCTATCTTTAGCCAAGAACTGAGAGATTAATCCTTTGACACTCCCAATACCTGCTGGGATTTTTATTTTGTTCTACAAAATTTCTTTCTGTTCTCCTGTCAGAATTTGAATCTAATGGATTGTCTTCCTTTGTGGTGATGTTAGGTTTCACTGCTGTCGCTGTGTAAATGGCAGAGAGGTCCGGCTGCCTCCAGAAGGTGCCGACTGTACCAGTGACCTTTCCCAGTGGAACCACTGCTTTGACAAGAAGGGACTGAGGGACCAAGTGCTGAAAGCCTCCTGGGACAGTGCTGTCTCCTTTGTCTTTCATCAACGCTCTCATGAGGATCAGAAGGGTGTTATATGAAACGGGAATCAAACTAAATGTTTTCAATTTTCTGTAGATACTTTTATTTATTTGGGCTTACTTTTTTGACTTCTACTGTTCCCTCTTGTGTTTAATAAAACAGGATCACTTATGCAGCCATATTTACAGTGGAAGACATGTTAGTTGGAAGGTCATTGACCTCCACAAATGTAGCTGTGGCAGGCATGTCTCTGTGCAGAGATTGCACTGCTATGTGGTAAACACTGGTGAAATAAGGTTCAGGTGAGTGTTGGTGCATTGGTGTCATCCAGTTTTCATTTCTTTATTTAGCAAAAACTTATTTTATGCAAACATTTTCCTTAGGAGCTCCAATTCCTATAGTGCTGACTATAATTACTGAAACGTGTGCTTTAAAATGTCCAGACATTCCAGTGTCTTCCAATAAACTTATAACATCCAAATCTGTAGTATCTTGTACCACATTCTCTTGAGTTGTATATTCAATTCTTTATTGAATATATTAGACATTAGATTACTATAACATGGAGTAAATTACAGTAAACTCTGACTGTAATTTACTCCATGTAAATTACAGTCAGAATTACTAAACTGTAATGTTTAGTTTAATTAACTAAACATTACAGTTTAGTTAATTAAACTGTAATGTTTAATTAACTAAACATTACAGTTTAGTTAATTAAACTGTAATGTTTAATTAACTAAACATTACAGTTTAGTTAATTAACTAAACTGTAATGTTTAAGGACTTCAGCACTTAAATCTTGGTTTTACTTTCACTCTGAGAATAAACAAAATAAGATGCAAACCTTAATTAACCTTGGACAAATGAACATGCTTTGCAAAATACTTTTCCTTAACACTTAATTTCTTTGCAATTACTTTTCACACTGAATAAAACACATAACATAGCTTGACAAACTTCTGCATGTGTGGGAGAAACCAATCTGTTCAGTTTATCCCCTGGCATGCCTTCAAGACGTTTCACAGGGCAAACCTGACCCACTGAGAAGGACAAGTTAAACCACGAATGCGGCGTTTTATTACGTTTTATTAACATAAAAAATACTGTTTATAAATATTATGACTCTTTAACATCCGGACAGTTTAACTACATTTCTGAGTGCTTGGTTGACCCCTAACCTGACCTTATTTGACAACTGAGGGAGAGGAGGGAAGGTGCAGGGGGAAGAGGGAGTCGGAAGGAAGGGGAGGGTGGCGGCCATTCATGCCACCCCACACCAAATGCCCCCTGGGCGGTTTCCCATATCGCCCACATCAGAAACCGCCACTGTATCTGTAGAAAAACAGACAGGAAAGTATTTTAGGAGAGAAGAATGTAATAAGAGGAGTGATTATAAGAATACCAGTAAATGAAGACCAAGAAAAGCTAAAAAAAAAAAAAAGAAAAGCATTCAGGGTTTGGAGATGAATCCGATATAAAAAGATTGTGGAAAACAAAATATGGTAAAAGTTGAAAGTACATCTGTACTGATAGAATTTCAAGAAAATGTACTTCCAGAGAGGGTTAAGATGGGTTCATACGCTTTCCAGTTAGGCCCTACATCCCTTCCCCATTCTGGTGTTTCAAGTGTCAAAGATATGGACACATTGCAGCAGTGTAAAGGACAGCAAAGATGTGGGGTTGGTCATACAAGAGTGTGGTGACAATGTTCAAGATAAATGTAAATGTGGGGGACAGCATAGAGCAACCTTTGGGAGGTGTGAAGTTAGAAAGAAGGCCATTGAAGTGAAGACAGTTAACATCAGTTATGCTGAATCTGTGAAGAGACTTAAAGGACAGACTGGAGGAACAAGAAGGGAGATAACTCAACATCCCATCTGGAGCCAGAAGTGAGAACTGAACCTGCAGTTACAGTGGAGAAGATCTTGTTGTTCATTGCCTATATGTACTTTACTGATTAAGTACAAAACAGTCAAAATTAATCTAATAGTAAAAGGATCAGAGAAATTCTTTGGTATAAAAGACATTTCATGGAAACATTGAAGAACTGGGTGGAGATGGGGAAACAGGGAAATCAGGAAATAAGACACTGATTATTTTACATTGGAATGTTCAAAGTTTAATTACAAATGGATAAGAATTTAAAGGACTCATTAAAAATGTAAACAAGAAACCAGATGTAATATGTATTCAGGAAACTTGGCTCAACCCAACTTTAGATTTGGTTTTTTAAGGACATACTGGTGTATGTACAGACAGAAGTGAGGTTCAGGGAGGGGATGTGTAACATTTTTAAAAACAGATATTCAATTTAGATTGCTAGCAAAATGAACTTCGTTAAGAAAATAAACACCTTGTGCTATTCTCATTTAGTGATGTAATTATATTAGTTTGTGTTACCACCCCCACTCCACTAGAGGCAGTAGTAGACCCGAAAAGATGCGACTAAGGAGCAGATTTAGAAGTACAAAGAAAGCTACAGCATTTAACAGTGAGCTGCGCTGAGAGACAAGTTTAAATACATGCTGAAAATGGAACTCCTTCCTAAAAGTGAAGATATATTGCAGATTTAAAAAGAAAATAAAAACGGGAGATCGCGGATAACACAGGAAATAGCTCCCCCTTCACTTCCGGAGTGCAATGGTCCCATTTCCAAATAAGGTAAGAGACTGACAGTGGTCCGTCCCCGTCCCTTTCTGTTTGCTGCAGCGAGGTGTACTTGGGGAGGGACGACCGCTCCAACATGGCCGCCGTCTTTCCTGCGCCCCAGCAGCCAATGCATGGTCCACTCTTTATTATGTCGTAAGAACGAGCCACTGATGCACCTTTCTCTCTTTCTACAGCAGCAGAAGAGGCCTGTTAGACAGTACTGTGATGGAGGCCGGGGGTGTTAGGCTTTAATCAGTAATCATTATCAATGGAAGGAAAGATAGAGCTGAGAAAGTCAGCAGATATCAGTTTACAAAAACAATGTTTTCAGGCCGTCAGAACACATTTTACCGCGTTGGGAATCGAAGCTGTTCTTGGTAAGACTAAGATCTACTAAGCTGAGTTAAATCTCCCAAAAAGTTAGCATCATGTCCAGCAGTTTCGGTCATTATTCTAAACTTATGAGCTGTTATTTAGAAAATGGTTTGTAATTTGCGAAACTTTCACTTTACTTGTAAAAAGAAGAGGAATCGTGTCTGATTTTCAGAATAAAACTTTTAGATTGTGTCTATAGCTCACACAACAAACCGCCATATTGGAGGAGTTGTATTCGCTATATGTAGATTTCTGGTAACATAAATTCATAATTTATGTTGCAGCCCTCATCCATAGGTACAGACAAGGTGTCAAGTCTTTTAGAGTGACGTAATGTGTGATCTGATGTGATATCTGTTAAAACCTAGACCTCCCAACGCCGCTCCTTAAGGATCTACTGCCTCATCTGACAGCATGTCAACTGGATGAAATCCAGCCAGCCCTCAATAAGAGAGGTATGGACTCTGTTTCTGCTTGTCTGTAGTTCTTGTTCAGTATTCATTATCTATCACAAGAGAAGTCGAATTAGAGCATAAAGCCAAAAGAGAAAACTACCAATATTGATCATTGGCAGGAAAAGAACCCAAGAAGCACTGGACTAGAAGTACTTTCTCTTAAAATAAAAGCAAAGTCAATGGCAACATCTACCAATAAAGCAACTTACTCAGAATCGGCCCAAGGCATAAGCAAACTAAGTGGCCCCAGGAACCCCCTAATTGGAAATGATTTCTTTTAAGTAATAATTTCTATGTGATTATATTAACATACAATTTCATTGTAAAGTTGTGATTTTTTAAAATATATTTGATTATGTAGAAATCATTGTTTCTGTGGGTGAAAAGAAAAAAATTAATTGTTCTTGGGGCACTCTGGTGGCCGCAGCAGGTCATGTTTCACTGGTAATATGAGCTCTCTTCAATGTGCAGTGTGCATTCAAATCTCCAAAGAACCAGTGGAAGATAAGTTAGCTAAACAGTGCCACAAAATAAGACTCATTATTCCACGACAACGAAAATAAAGAGGAAAAAAAGCCAAGATCAAGGTATGTTTGGAGGTCTCTTAGTAATGTAATGTTTATCAAAAATATTTGTCAAGCTGCTTATAGAAAATTAGCGTCATAGCCAGGGGCGCTGCCAGAAATCTTGGGCCCCCTGACAAAAAATTTGATTGGGCCCCTGTTCAGCTGCTGTTACAAATTTTTGAGTCTATTTGACCCATAAAAAGCGTCACAATTTTAAAGGCTTGAGTCTGCCTTGCTTTCTTTGGTTCAATACTGATAATTAGCACAATATTTACTGCTCATGAATTTAACATCCAACAGTCCACATCCAGTATGCAAGTAGGTTGCTTAAATTTTTTCTATTAGTTTTAGATACTGAAATGTCTCTTCCCAGGAGCAACAGTCAAAAGCAACGTGCAAAATACACATAAAGCAATCCAGACTTCTCAAAAATGCTATGTAGTTGCATTTTATTCAAGCTGCAGTACATAACTTTAATAAAACATATGTTTTCTCCATATTTGTTAAAGCTGTCACAATGTCAGTTTGTTATGAGACAGATAATCTGTGAAAACAATCAATCTCCTCCATCTCCTTCCTGAATTACTATTACTGGTTAAAGTAATGCACCGTTCTGACCAAAACAACCAGTCAGAACTAGTAGGACGCTGTTAGCGCTGTCAATTAGCCTCATTCACTCACTGCTAAATGTGCTAATGGGGGAGAAACAACTTATCATTACAAGAAACCGTTTATCTGCCATCATTGGGTTAGGGTTAACCCTAACCCATCTATGCTAACCAAACTGAGCATTCACAGTTTGAATCTGCACAGCTCTGTGCTATGCTAGCTGCAGCACGGCACAAATTGAGGGGGAGGAACGATGAGCAGCACCACATGAGATTGTGATTGACAGCACTAAAACTCTCCTGCTTCTGACTGGTTGTTTCTAGCTCTGGGAGAAGGCAGATAGATTTTTCACAGATAATCTCTCATACCGTACTGTCACAACATAGTGACAGTTTAAAAAAATATATAACATATTTACATAAAAGTGACATACTGCAGCTTTAATTTCACTCAGGAGAGGACGGGTCAGGAGGGACGTGGGTTAGAGCTGCTGCTAACTGACTCACCTGTTAAGTGGTAAAAGACACAGGGAACAATATGAATATGTTGGTAATTTTTTCCTTAATTCATTAAATGCTAGTGAAAAGGAGGCAAACAGTAATCTGTAGCTAAGCTAATTATGCTAAATGGTTGATAATCTCACACAGTTTACTCACCTCTCATGGAGAAAAACTGGATTATAAATGAACACTTTTGCCTTTTTCTCTCTCCCTCTCTTTTTTTTGGAAAACCTGATTTTATAACTTTTCTTAGCGGCATAGTAACTTTTTGATGTTAATTTTGGGGTACAACCTCCTTGCCCTCAGTTAGGGGATTGAAGATGGGTCGTGGCTGTGTCTTCCAACATGACAATGACACACAGCCAAGATAACCAAGGAGTGGCTCCGTAAGAACCATATCAAGGTTTTGGAGTGGCCTAGCCCGTCTTCAGACCTAAACCTGATAGAAAATTTTTTGAGGAGCTCAAACTTTGTGTTTCTCAGCGACAGCCCAGAAACCTGGCTGATGTAGTGAAGATATGTGTGGAGGAATGGGCCAGGATCCCTGCTGCAGTGCAAACCTGGTGAAAAACTACAGGAAACAATTGACCTCTGTCATTGCAAACAAAGACTACTGTACTAAATATTAACATTGATTTTCACAGGTGTTCAAATACTTATTTTAAGCAGTAACACAAATAAATTCTTAAAAAAATCATACATTGTGATTTCTGGATTTTATTTTTTAGATTATGTCTGTGAAAGTGGACAGGCAGCTCAGCTGGCAGGTGTTGCATTCCGTTACTAACATAAAGACAAAAACTATAAATGTCTGGGCAAGGTCAGAGTTCATCTATTAAACTGACTGAAGATGAATACATAAATTAAAAGCTGGAATGTAGACATTTTTATAAGCGTATTGATGAGCCTGCCTCTTAAATTGAATATAATTTCAGATTTTTGTATAAATTTTCCTCTGGTCAACTTAGAAAGTGAGCTACTATTGTTACAGGTTAATTTTCTGAACTACAGAAAAGTTGTTTTTTTTCTGTAGTTGAGAAAAAAAACTACAGCAAATGTGAAAAATTGGACTGATGTTGATATCCGATACTAACACCTGTTAGATTTACCAATATTGTATTTGATCAATTTTTTTTTACTGATTACTTGAATAATTGATAGAATACTCAGTTACTAAAGTATTTGTTTACAAAAGCTCTAATCTAATCATCTGACTGCTGTCTGCAGCAATCCACATTATTAGCAGAAACAGAGGGCCCCAAAACCAAATGGCCCTTCTGGCCCCATGGAGGCCTGGCCCGGCTCTGAACTTACTTAACTTCACACACCAATTACTTTGCCATGGTTGTCATAGACTGAAACATAAAACAACATATTTCTGCTCTCATAGATCCAACCTCAAAAAAATAGTTTGAAAAGCAAAAGTAACATCACTTAGCTTCCCCTTATCAAATTATGTCTAATTACTATTATGTTATAAATATTCTGATATGGTTCATTCTCACATTTAAACAGATGATATGTTTCCTATTTCAGGGTTATCCACATATTCTGGATGGGTTGAGATCCTCCGGGACCTGGTTGGTCTGAGCCGTGTAAGAGTGCCACCCTCTTGCAAAGTTTCAATGTTGTATATGTGTAAATGTGGATCTCACATGTACTTCCTGTCTTTTGCTACTTTTCAGGCATTGGACTTCAGGACAGAAGCAGAAGCTAAGCATGAAGTCATGTTGAGGCTTTTTACAAGTGTATTCTACGGACTGAGCAGCAACTATGTGTTAAAAAACAGCACAAATTTAAAATCCAATTCATTCTTGAGTTCTGCAGCCAAAAGTATTCATCATTTTATACTCATTCCTTGTATGCATCAGGCTCTGCAAGCTTTAACTACCAATCAGCAACCTCTTCTAGTGCTGTTAGAAAAGCATATAAGAAGTGTTCATGTCAGTCACTTATTGTTGACACTGAGGAAACCACAAGCTGTGCTGTATGTCCTGCATCGCCTGCTAGACCATGGGATCACTACAAACCTCGTTGTTAGTATAGATTCTGCCCTGGACCTTGCATGGCTCCTGCATGGACGTGGGTCACAGTACGTCAACACAGAGCTGAAAAAACTGTTCTCCTTCCCACATGTTTTACAAAGCTCACCAGCCAACTCCAGTCTAGATGTTGAATCCACAGCTTCAGGCAAGAGTGACGATGTCATTCCCTGCAAACGAGTCAAGTTATATTCCGAGTCTGTGGAGAAGGAGGAGGACCCATCTGATGTACCGAACTTTACTTTGGACCCTCAGGTTCTCTGTCATACTTTTAGCCCTTGTGATGGTCCCTCAGCAGGAGCATGCACATTTGGACAGATTACCCATTTGGAGATCAGAACGTGTGGTCCTGATTCTCTCAAGGTCCTGGGTTTTTCCTTGCCTACGTTTTTCTGCCTTCAGTCTTTAAGTCTTCACAGCAAATGTAAGTTTACCTGAAATCTACCAATATAGCTGGGGCTATTACAAAACCTTCTGATTTTTGTGCTAAATTCACAGAAACAATTGAAAGGCAAAATATTTCTTCCTGTTCTGTTTGAGGTGTACAAACGCATCATATTTAACTCTCTCATTATTTCCTAAAGAAAAACAACCGAAAGTGAGAAGCTGTGTGTGACAAACTGGTTCCATTGTTGCTGTTTCCACAATTCAGTTGGGTAGTTTGCTTTCATTACTTGAAAACGTCTATGACAGTTACCTCAACTGAGTTGTTTTGCCAATATGTCCACATAGGAAATTCAACTAAATGTCAGATGTGCTCAGAACAAATCAGTTTGCCTTGTAGGACAACTTGAAACATTCTGAACGAGTGTGGATTGGCTCAGTTGGTGTTCAAGAGGAAGTGTCTTCTCTTAAAGAATACTGCAGGAAACTTGCACCTACATTGTCAGATGGTTGGTGGTGCTGTTGCCTTGTAGCAAGAAGATTCTGGGTTTGAATCCTGGCCTAGGAGTGTTTCTGCATGCAGTTTGTTGGTAGCACTGCTAGGCCTTCTCTGGGTTCCCAGCTTCCTCCCACAGTCCAAACACACAACTTTAGGTAAATTGCTCAATTGTGCGTTGTCTCTGTGTTAACCTGTGAAGGACCGGCAACCTGCCCAGGTGGTATTGGGCCCTGGGACCACCTCAGAAGAGTAACCTTCGTCCCTCACCCTCATTGGTTGTAACATCACTGTTGAGGGCTGATGAGTTAGTTTGGCAGGTTTTTACAGCCTGTTATGGATGTACACCTCTTTCTCAGCCTTGCTTCATTGTTAACTAATAATGACTGTATGGAAAGTGTTGTGTGTTTCCCAGCATTTAATGTGATGTTTACTGTCCTTAAATCAGTTTGGTTCTCTTCCAGAAAATCAAACAAGCATTTAACGGGAAAGAAATTATTCCCTCCTCATCCCTTTAGTGGCAGATGATGATTTCACTCTTCTGATATGAACTACTTGACCATAAAACCAAATAACCACCTTGATGGAAACGGTGCTCCCTTGTGATGGAGACCTATTTAAACCAAAGTGGTGTTTTTTACTTTACATTGAGGATTCCTTTATTGAATAAAAACTCAAAAATCTTTAGATGTTTAAGCCAAAGTAAATTATATGTAACCTGTGACCTTTGATGGAAATGAGAATCTTTACTCTGCCTCGCCACCAGAGAATAAACGGTGGTGAAATGTTTGTGCTGTGCAGCCATCTTCAGGGAGTTGGATGTGTTGGAGTTTGCTGGAGTGCTGCAGCAGCTTTCTGACAGCGGCTGCAGCAGCCTCGCCCATCTCAGCATTGGCCTCCTGCCTCATGTTGGACTCATGAAGACCCTACTGAATGCAAGCCCCAGGCTGACGTCCCTATGTGTCGAGTTTCAGACGGCAATATGGGGACCGCAATTTAATCTGGACCGTGCTGGGACTGCTGAGCCCAACACATCAGGTGCAGTAAGCACAACTCAAAATGTGTGGCTCCTGCTGAATGTTGAGCAGGAGACTCTTAATGCTTTACATTTCATGCACATGTGGAGCAGTGGTTCTTGTTTTATCCTAAAAGACACCTAAACATACTTAATGGATCTTTTGGCTAAAAAGTAGAACCTTTTCCAGTTTAGTCATTTATTTAGGGATGAGCCTAATCTCAGTTCTTCCCAACTTGTTTTCTGCAGAACTTCCTCTGGAGAAGTTAACCGTGAAAATAATCCAGCTCCAAACAGATCTACACTTTTTGACTTCAGTGCTTAGACGGAGCCCACATCTCGCCTCTCTTCATATAGCAGGGATGAGACTACCCACTGGCTGCAGTCAGAGCCAGCTCCTCAGCACTCTCTCAGGTAAGGACACTTTACCTACTGGAGATGCTCTGCTTGTTGCAGTTGATTGGGATTGGAAATTGAAAGAAGCTGGTTGCATATCACTGATTAGGACATTTGTCATGGTTTGTGGAGCTTTATTTTTATTGAAAAATCATGAAGATTTTTCAGCCCTACCCATCCTCAACAGAAACAGGTGGGGTAGTGAACATGCGTACAATGATCCATATAAATATGACACAAATAAAATGTAACATAAGATTATGTAACATTAACATCATTAGTCTAACCTAAAGATTGATAATCTAAAGGTTGTTTGGACTGCCACAGCAGTTGAGGAGGAGAACCTTATTATGTCAAGTGTTTTCTGCTGACTTTAATTTTGAATAGAGCATCAGGTCTGATACAGATCTGATGGTTTCAGTGGCAAATGTGCCAAGACGTGGAGTTCTTTCTGAAAGATCTTCCACATCTTCACTCAGGTATAATCTCATTGGTTTCATAAGTTATCATTATTCAACTCCTTTTTTAAGCTAGTTTGGGTTGATTAGTTGGTTGACTACCATCTTGCCAGGTCAACAATATTCAATATCAGCCAGAAAAGAACAAAAAATCAGTTGTCTTTATTATCAGTGTGAAATCTTGTTTTCCCATTGATTGTTTATAAATCCTTTTATGTATGTTTACTGCACCCTCCTGTTTTTTGTACAGTTAAGACCAAAATTCGAATTAAGTTTAAAGTAATCTTTTAATCATAGCCACGTTTCTCTAGAGTAATGTCAACGTTTTGGAGTGACCCAGCCAGAGTCCTGACTGATTTGTTCAGGGAACTAAAAGTTATGGTGGTGATAAGGAGGCCATGCAGTGTCAAAAACATAGAGCTCATCATATATTATCAAAGTACCAGAGAATGTGCAAAAAGCTGCTGAGCGATTTTAAGGGTTTGATTGCTGTAATGCCAATAAAACCCTGTTTGTTCTCATATCATTTGTGTTCACCTTTCAGAATCCAATCACAGTTTAAAGGTTCTGACGTTTGAGGATATAAAATTGTGTGACTGTCTGCCTGACATCCTGAAACTGCTGAGGGGCTGCATGTTGGAAGGTAAGCCAAGGAGAAAACAGATGTAATGGCTTCCATCATTCAGTGTCTGCTGAGGAGTTTCTGGCTGTCTCTTGCTTGACATGCAGCATAAACTAAGAGCAATCAATCAGATCTGAATCCCATCCCAGAGAAACCCTACTGCTGCTTGTTCACTCAGAGCTAAGCTTCAACGACTGTCGTCTTCTGGAGAAGTGCATCAACCCAGAAAAAAGTCTTGTAGAGCTGGTGGCTGCGCTGAAGATGCCTTCACTTCACTCTCTGAGTCTAGCACAGAATCGGCTCGGTAAGCAATCTTCATGATTTTTTCATAAGAAGGATGTAGTTCAGGCTTGTACTCATAACATTTTCAGAAATTATTTTCACCACTGCCAATATGTTCTTATCTAAAAGTTAAAGAAGGAAACAAAAGAATGATTTTGAAAATATTGACATGAAATAGTAGCAGCATTTATTAATTCAGCTAATTGTTGCTATTGAACTTGCGACTGAACAATCCATTTTTCCTTTTTGTGCTAACAGCTAAGAATGTGTGTGTGCTGGCAGAACTGTTCTCAGGCCAGTCACAGAGCTCACTGAAGCAACTAGACATCAGGTGAGAACCTCAAATGGTTTATTTTATTCTTTTAAAGTCGGTGGATTTTACTCTCTTTTTGTCACCTCTATCTTAAACGTTTTACAACATTCTGTTTCACTGATTTGTTGGTAGTATGTAGCATAATGAGAAGAGAGTTCTGCTGTTCCTGTGGCAGGAAGTCAGTAACATTTGATAAGCGATTGAAAGCTGTCATTAAAAACTATCATAAAGGAGACTTTGTTCAGGTCTAAATGACCTGCTGGCATACAGAGCAGAGAACATCTACTCCAGACAGATTTAACTTAAGCAACATTACTCAACTTATTTTTCAAAATTCATGTCCTTTTTAAATTTAAATCACTTCAACTTTGAAAAGATTTCTGAAATATTAAATTAAACTAGCTAAAACCCAAACCAAGGTGCATTCATGGTTCCATGTTCCCCTAAGTCTCGATACACCCACTGACATGCTCTAAAAAGTGTTGTTCATGAATATTATATTTAAGATTGAAAATGTTATAGTCAATAAATTCTAAATTTATTTTGAGGATTTTTTTTTCTCAAAAGCCACCAGACATTGTCTGGTTCAATGACTGGATACATTGAACCAGACGTTGATTAACCTTCGACTGGTTCTGTATTTCTGCCTTTTAACTGAATGGTGTCTCTTTTTCTTAAACAGGTCCAATTTCATTCAGCCTGCTGATCTGCTGGAGTTTGCTAAGAGACTGATGATTCATCCCCCTCCACACAGACTGACCCTTGACCTGAGGAAGAACCCAGGAGACAGAGACCCTGAGACATGGAACACAGCACTGAAGAGGCTTCAACCCTCCAGCTTTTTACTGGTTGAGGGATGGAAATCCACAGACACAATGGTGGACCACATCAGCAATATGTAAAAGAAAATCTGGAGGATGAAATGTTGTTGACAACAAAGTTATTAATTATGTCTAGCATCAGTAGCAATGTAAAACTGATGCCAACCCATTTCCGTTATCTAAAGCTTTGGATGGCACTGACCTGAAACTATACACACAAAATGGAAACACCTTCTGGAAATTCTTTGAAATTAGTTTGATTTGTCTTTGACAGTGGAGAGACGAGTGTAACCTGTCCCTGGTTTACCATGGGAGATGGGGACCAGCTCCCCTGTGAACCCAAAGTAGCCATAAACAGCAGATTATTTTCTATCATTTAATTTGTTTTCTTGCATCCAAATGCTGAAGGAGGAAAAAAGATGATTCCATGTCAGTTTGTCATTTGAATGTTTATTAAACATTACACCTCCAGAGATGTCTCTGATAAGGTGTGTGCTTGTGTGTGACAGCGGACATTAACGTACAACTGGGAGACTGACAATAAGGTGGTATGGCCATGTTAGACAATAAGCATTGACACAACTACCAATTCATCGTAAGTACAAACCAAGTAGGAAAAAAAGGATCCAAAACATAGATTAATAAGACTGCTGTATATATTTTTTTAAGTTTGTTTAAAGCTACCGTGTTTCCGCGAAAGTAAGACAGTGTCTTACTTTCTTTTTATCCCCAAAAGCCCCACTATGTCTTACTTTCGGGGTATGTCTTATATTGGAAAAAAATTGTCGAATTTTTTGTTTTAACCATAAAATTAACATTTATTAACAACCTGAACAGTATTGTATTCACCACAAAACAGTTTTATAAAAGGAAGTGGTTGACGTATGGAGAGGGGGACGGCGTGGGCAGGAGGCGGCGCGCAGCTAGATGAGAGGTGTTTCCCCGAAAAGTAAGACATATGTCTTACTTTCGGGGTACGGCTTATATTAGCCGACCCCCCTGAAACCCCCGATGCGTCTTACAATCGGGGAAACACGGTAGTATTAAAGATCGCTTTAATTATGATTTTCCTTGTTTTCTTTGTCACACTGTAATAAATTTCAGCTTAGGACAAGGGTGACCCTATGAACATGCTAATCTGTTGTTTAGTCTACAACCAGACCATCTGTCGCATTAAAAAACACCAAACATTCACACTGCCACATCACAATAGCTCAGCCATCTCTGAAGCTCCCACAGGCAAAATGTCTTCATAGAACACAGGCTTACCAAACCAATAAAAATATTCCAGAATTGTTTAGCAATATAACAAATTACATTGGAACCTGATGGGCCAAACATAAATCAAGCTGACTGACTTGTTTGAAGAAGTGAGACGGTGTTATACAGACAGTGTCACCTCTGGTCATGTGGGTGTCATTGACATTATGGAGAACATCTGAAATGTCCACAGCACAAACCCAAAGGAAGGTTTTATCCAAAACTCTGTTCAGTGTGGATATCTACATACTACTGGACCGCTGACCTGCTGACATAGCATGGATTTAGATTGGTTCTTCTAGTCCTCAATCAAAGTGAGGAGCATTTACATTTAGCAGAGATAGTGCATCTGTGTCTACCCATTGTTACAGCCTACACACTATGGATTCACATATAAAGTGTGTATCTGAATGAGTAAGCTGTGTGCAAAACACAAACCTAGCAACAGAAGTAATAATCTTAAGGGGTGAATATGGCTGCGCCCATCTGGCCTTTCATTTCAGGTAACCGTTAAAATTCTCCCCTTCAATAAGAAAGTTAGTGCAGTATTTTATGCAATGAGAATCCTTAAACGGCATGCAACCAGTTTTCAAATTTTTTACATCAAGTTTAGTGTTAACTTAATATAAGGAAGATTATATATAGCAAATTATAGACAACTGGATTTTTATAATTGAGAAACTACTTAGGCTAGAACAATGCACACTATTTTCTGTCTTCAGGGACTCACTTTAAATAAAGGAATAAATATAACTGTTTCATCATATGCCTGATCATAAAGTCACCAGCTGTTCTGTTTGCTCACAGTCGGCCAACGATGTAATGTGTATGCACCCTGCATGTTGAGAATTACACAGTCCTACACACACAATACCCAACATACACACTTAAATCTACAATACAGCATGTCAAAGGCATTAGAAAAATCTGAAAGAAATATAAATAAATTAAATTATTTATAAAAGAATCAGTTAAAAACAAACTGTTAAATATAGAAAATATTTCAAACAAATACACCATTGTTTACGCAAAGACTGAATGGAAGTACTAGATGTCTTCTAAGCAAAGACAAATGAACACATGCACACACTGATTAATCACTAGTGAGCTGAAAGGCCTGTCTGGGCTGAGTGGAAATGTTAGACGGATTTTCTTTGGGCTCTGGTGTCTCAGTTCCTGCTTCCAAAGTAGCCAATAGTATTCAAGGAGGGGTTTACTGGCAGTGATATCAATCCTCCATGGATCTGTAGTTCACGGCTTCTGGGGAGCTGATAGATGGTCAAAGTTCATTTTAGCAGAGTCAATAGATGTGAAGATTTCATTCTGATAACCCCATTCTGTAGAACACAAGGCTCTGAGAACAACTTGCATCCTACAACCATGTGTTATGGAGTCAAAGTGAAAGCCATTAGCACTTGATCAGCACCGCACAGATGAAGTGAAAGACTTCAGTGAGCAGTTTGGGGGAAAATCACAGACACAGTCCATTCAAACGTTGTCCGTCTATTATAAAACGTGCAGAAAAACCTAGGGCACCAACAATGCTGCTTTTGATCCAGCAGGTCTCACTGATGATGGATGATGATAGCTCAGCAAAATTTGAGGGCATATTTACTGGTCTGCTTAGTAACAACAATGATTAACTGAATCAGAAGGACAAAACTAAAGCTGCTCAGCTATAGGCAGATCAGAGCTCTTTGCTTGGTCCTGCTGGTCAGGCCACATGGCCAATTAATCAGTCACAACCAGCAACTTGGTCTGGGGAGAGGAGCAATTCAAAATTAAAAAAAAAACTCTTGAAATTAAACTGACAGCAAACCTAATACTTGTGCAAATGTTACAGAACAAAGACGTTATTATACACTCACCGGCCACTTTATTAATTACACCTTGCTAGTACCGGGTTGGACCCCTTTTCCCTTCAGAACTACCATAACCCTTTTATGGCATAGATTCAAACAAGGTACTGGAAACATTCCTCAGAGAGTCTGATCCATGTTGACATGATGACATCATGCAGTTGTTCCAGATTTGGAGCAACTGCATGAGACAAGAGATGCACATCATGGATGTCCACCACATCCCAAAGATGCTCTATTGGATTGAGATATGGTGACTATGGAGGCCATTTGAGTTCAGAGAACTCATTGTTGTGTTCAAGAAACCAGTCTGAGACGATTCACGCTTTATGACATGGTGCGTTATCCTGCTGGAAGTATCCATCACTGTGGTCATAAAGGGATGGGCATGGTCAGCAGCAATGCTCAGGAAGGCTGTGGCGTTGACACGATGCTCAATTGGTACTAATGGACCCAAAGTGTGCCAGGGAAATATCCCCCACACCATTGCACCACCACCAGCAGCCTGAACCACTGATACAAGGCAGGATGGATCCATGCTTTCATATTGTTGACACCATTTTCCGGCCCTACAATCCGACTGTCGCAGCAGAAATCGAGACTCATAAGACCAGACAATGTTTTCCAATTGTCCACTTTTGGTGAGTCTGTTTGAATTGTAGCCTCAGTTTCCTGTTCTTAGCTGACAGGAGTGGCACCCGGTGTGGTCTTCTGCTGCTGTAGCTCATCCGCCTCAAGGTTTGGCATGTTGTGCGTTCAGAGATGCTCTTCTGCATACCTCAGTTGTAACAAGTGGTTATTTGAGTTACTGTTGCTGTTCTATCAGCTCACACCAGTCTGGCCATTCTCCTCTGACCTCTGACATCAACAAGGCATTTGCGACCACAGAACTGCCGCTCACTGGATATTTTCTCTTTTTCGGCCCATTCTCTATAAACTCTATAAAGATGGTTGTGCATGAAAATCCCAATAGGTCAGCACTTAAATCACCTTTCTTCTCCATTATGATGCTGAGTTTGAACCGCAGCAGATTGTCTTGGCCATGTCTATATGCCTAAATGCATGTAGTTGCTGCCATGTGATTGGCTGACTCAACAATTGCGTTAATGAGCAGTTGGACAGGTGTACCTAATAAAGTGGCCGGTGAGTGTGGAGCATCCATACCTGCTGGAATCAAGCTTTGTGCCATTTAATGGAATTGAACTCAAGACTTTAAGCTACCCCTAAACAGCAAAACTGCAGAGTGAGGTCAGCCTGTCTTCATAAACCTTGGATAATTATGAAAATTCTCCAAATCAAATAGAGTAAACATCATCGCCCTGTAATCAAAACGGGGCTCCATCTTCTTCAGCATGATGTTCCTCTGTGTCTACAGGTATGAAACCATGGTTTTACCTGATTTTCTGTTCATCTTCAGGCAAGATCACAAATGGATCACAAATGAAGAAATGTATTCCATTACAGAGTACTTAGCTCCTAATAAGTTTAGTGGGAGTCATAATGATGACAAAAAGATAGAGCCAAACCATGTTGATAAAGCTGTTTCTCCCATGAAGTGTGAGACATTAGTGGAATGTCTGATAAACATGCACTAGTTCTTTCATTTTACTGAAGAACACTCCTCTTAATCAAATGGCATTACTGCAGACTTGTAAGACTTGTATGGAAGTGTGCAATTGACAGTGAATGTCTATTTAAGCCAGGCAACAGAAAGTGAAAATAACTTCATACAAAACTTACAATTAACCAGAGGTCTGCAGATGTGAAAGAGAAATTCATGTAATGATGAGATCCCTGCAGAAATCTTCAAGCTGAATGTGTATAGTGTAATAATGGATGTGAAGGCACACACAGTACTGTTATGTTCCGCAAACTCCAACCAAACATTGGTGGTTTATATGCAATATTACAGCTGGACCAAATTCACAGAAATAGAAACAGCTGATACAACTCAAAATGTAAAGCAGCCAAACTCAAATCAAGGCAGTTTTTGTCGTCAAAAGTAAACATGAACTTGCCAAGTATTTACCAGCAGCAACAATTTGAATGTATGGTGTCCCTGTGCTGTAGGAGTGTGCAGGGAGCAGGTTAAAGGGAGCACAGGAGAGGCTGTAGGTCACTGAACAGCTGTAGGGGGCGCTATAAGATCCCATCCATGAAGCTGGTGTCTAGTCGCTGGATGAGCACCCGAATGAAGGACATCTCCTTACGGGTGTTCTCAAAGATCACCCTGGGATCATCTGACTGGCAACGTAGACAGTTAGGAGCCATGACCATGGCCAAGTTGTTCACATCCATCTTGGTAATGGCTACATTGGGAGGTTGGGCAAAAACCTAAACAGAAAACACAATTTCATATCATTTGTGTTTTTTGACCAAAAGATACATTTTACAGCCAGGGTATTATAATTTCTTGCGTTTGTAGCTGATGGCCAATAGTTAATAGTGTATTTTATGATGCATTAGGGTCCACTTCAGTGGTCTGTGTGCATTTATAACATAAAAATCCACAAGAAACACAAGAAAATAACTTTTAGATAGCTGTCCACTGTAGTGACCTCTATGCATGAAAGAGTTAATTATAAGATTGTAAACAAGCATGAAAACCTAGCTGCTATAGCAAGCCAGTTAGCTCAGCACGTCTTTCATACCTGCTAAAGCCACAAAAGTGCTGCTGTCCCTTCCTACCTAATGTTCGTCATGAAGACTTGTTTAAAATTACCCAGGATTAGTTGAACACGTTGGCCAAAATATGTGTGTAATTTTACTATAATAAATATAAGTGCCAAAAATTATAAAGCAAAATGGAAAAATATAGAACAAAGAGTGCACGGAAGAAAATTGAGGAGTATCATTGGAAATACTGAAACTACCAAGAATACACTTAAGCATCAATGTATTACCGTTGAGAAACAGTTACTTGTTTCTCAACGGTAATACATAACCTGAAAATGCAAATTAGAGAGTCTGATACAGTGGTCAGCTTATAATAAATATGTTATTCAAGACCCACAATTTAATCAATGGCTAGAAAAAGGTTTAACAGCATTATGTGTAGTCCTTAAAGATGATAATTTTACAGGCTTCCAGGAACCAGAGTTTGCTCTAAAAACTCAAGATCATTTTAGTTACCTACAATTAAGGGACTATTATAGCAAAGAGATTAAACATAAAATAGACCTCAATGAAAATGTGATGGTCAAAATGCTGATTGAAACATATAAGAGTAAAAAACACAGAACAGTATCCTTATTCTATAATATTTGTTAAAAAATAGAGGCACTAACACAATGGATATTAAAGCAAAATGGAAATGGGAATTGGGACTTATACTAACAGAAGACGATTGGCTGAATATCTGGAAGACCCAAATTACAACATCCTCTTCTAGAATTTAGAGAAAACATTGTTGGAAAAATATAATCAGATTTTTTGTTAAACCCAAAATTACCAGTAAATTCAAATCTAGAGTTCAATCATGTTGGAAAGATTGAGGAGCGTTTAATGTTAACCACATATATATTTTCTGGCTTTGTACCAGAATTACACAGTTCTGGAACAAAATACACAAAGAGATTGTAACAATATTGGGCTACACAATACCTGAGACCTGTTTGGTATTGTTGAGACTGGTGTAATTTTAGATAATGCCACACTGTGTCACTGTTGACTGCAATATAGCTTATACATATATATATATATATATATATATATATATATATATATATATATATATATATATATATATATATATATATATATCAACTGAACAACTGCTACAAAATGGGACTCACCCTGAATGGTTAACGGAAGGGCGCACAATGGTTCAGTCCCATCCAACTATCGGCCAATAACCTGTCTCTCTACACACACCGACACACCAACCTGTGCACCGCTTGGATTGATTACAAGAATGCCTGTGACTCAATGCCACACACTTGGATCATTGAATGCTTAGAGATGTTCAACATCAATATGACTCTAAGAGGCTTCATTGCAAACTTGATGGGACTGTGGAAAACCACCCTTGAAGCCAACTGCAAACCACTTGCACAAGTGTCCATCAAATGTGGCATATACCAAGGAGATGCTCTGTCCCCACTGCTGTTCTGCATAGGCCTGAACCCCCTCAGCCAAATCATCAACAAGACTGGCTACGGATACCGACTCAAGAATGGGGCCACAATCAGTCACCTCCTCTACATGGATGACATCAAGCTATACGCCAAGAACGAGCGAGACATCGACTCACTGATCCACACCACCAGGATCTACAGCACTGACTTTGGGATGTCATTCGGACTAGAGAAGTGTGGTCGGATGGTTACAAAGAGAGGGAAGGTTGTCCGCACAGAAGGGGTCTCACTCCCAGAGGGAACAATAGCAGACATAGAGCACAGCTACAAGTACCTGGGAATACCACAAGCAAATGGCAACCTTGATGAGGTCACAAGGAAAGGAGCCACAGCCAAATACCTCCAACAAATAAGGCAAGTCCTGAGAAGCCAGCTCAATGGCAAGAACAAGATCCGTGCAATAAACAGCTATGCCTTACCAGTAATCAGATAACCTGTCAGAATAATTAGCTGGCCAATGGAAGAGATTAAGGCCACGGATGTTAAGACTCGGAAGCTACTAACCATGCATGGAGGGTTCCACCCCAAATCCAGCACCCTGAGACTGTATACAAACCGTAAGGAAGGAGGCAGAGGACTAGTGAGTGTGAGAGCCACTGTCCAGGATGAAACATCCAAGATCCATAAATACATCAAGGACAAAGCCTCAACAGACGATGTGCTCAGCGAATGTCTCAGGCAATGGGGAACAGAGGACGAGGTGCTGGAGGAACCATCATGGGAAGACAAGCCCCTACATGAGATGTACCACTGACAAATAACTGAAGTGGCTGATATCAGGAAATCCTACCAATGGCTGGAGAAAGCTGGACTCAAGGACGGCACAGAGGCCCTCATCCTGGCCGCCCAGGAACAGGCCCTAAACACCAGGGCAATAGAGGCTCAGATCTACCACACCAGACAAGACCCAAGGTTGTGCAAGGAGGTCTCTGAGACAGTCCAGCACATAACAGCAGGGTGCAAGATGCTGGCAGGGAAAGCGTACATGGAACGACATAACCAAGTGGCGGGCATAGTGTACAGGAACATCTGCGCAGAATATGGATGGGAAGCCCCGAGATCAAAGTGGGGAACACCCCCAAAGGTGGTGGAGAATGACCGAGCTAAGATCCTGTGGGACTTCCAGATCCAGACAGACAAGATGGTAATGGCGAACCAACCGGACATTGTGGTGGTGGATAAAGAACAGAGGAAAGTCGTTGTGGTGGATGTAGCAATACCAAGTGACCACAACATCAGGAAAAAGGAGCATGAGAAACTGGAGAAATACCAGGGCCTCAGAGAGGAACTGGAAAAGACCTGGAAGGTGAAGACCACAGTGGTGCCTGTGGTCATCGGGGCCCTTGGGGCAGTCACCCCCAAACTGGAGCAGTGGCTCAAACAGATCCCAGGAACAACATCAGACATCTCAGTCCAGAAATGTGCAGTTCTAGGCACAGCCAAGATACTGCGCAGAACCCTCAAGCTCCCATGGCCTCTGGTAGAGGACCCGAGCTCAGAGGATTAAAGAGACCACCCGCGGAGGGTGAGAAGGGAATTTTTATTTTTTATATATATATATATATATATATATATAGAGAGAGAGAGAGAGTTAACGGCGGCCACGGATGGATTGTAAAAGTGCGGTATAATAACCACTCCTGGAGGGAATAATGTTGATCTTCCTTTAATGAAGATAACCGAACCGGAGTACAACTGGATAGTTTTTGTGCTCTAACGCCGATGCAGACGAACTTTACACGTCCACACCAGAGTCAGCGAGCATCCAGAACTAAAACAAAAACATTCCCCCAGAACACACAACTGCTGCATGCAGAATTCCGTTAACGAAGTAAATGAATAGTAACGCACTTAAACTCAGATCAGCCTAGTCAGTATGGGAAATAATGCAGAGATAAGCAGATGCATACAAGTACTACACTACCCCCCCTTTCAAAGAATATCAAACTACTATGGCATGCTAAGCTTTACAGCCAAAAACATACTTGCAACATTACTAGCGCAAACTTAAATGTTACTGGAGCAAACTTTTTTCTTTTTTTTTTTTTTTTAGCTTTCAACACCCTGCTTAGAACTTTAACATAACATGCATGACCTTTTTGTCACATTGTGTTAAGATCTCATATAGTACAGGTCCTAGCTGGACTTTAATAATACATGGGCCTTCCCAGGGGGGCTGCAGCTTGGGACTAAAGCCTGTTAATGTACAGTACTCAGCCACGCCCCTAACTCCTCCTAACCTCCAGCAGACTGAATACTGACCAGCTCTCCATCTCATGGGTCCGAAAAGCCTCTAATTCCTGGGTATTACCGCAAATAAGAATATAGAGAACTTTTGTTTAAGCTGGGAGCGAGAAAGATTCGTCTAAGCTCTAACTACCTTCATCCAAGACGTTATGACCCGCTTCAGTCTATGATTCAGACATCGGAGCAGCCCTGCCGGTGTCCGAGCTCATAAACCACGTCTGTTCACAGTAGCTCTTTCCCTGTTTATTAACGTGCACTTGTTACCGGCTTAGATAATTTTAGCGACTAGGAATAAGTCCCAGGGTCATTATTTATCTGAACTAAAGAACGTACGAAGCCACCATAATTTATTAGGACCACAAACACTGGTTTTACAATAATCAGAAGAATTAAATTTGGTTGACTCAAATAATTTAACTGTCCACAACATCAAATTAGACTTTAGTATTTTTATTAGCAAGCTTTAGCAAGGGAAAAGGACATACAGCATTTCAATAAAAAATTAAGAAATTAATACTTTTAAGAATTTTTAGAAATTACTCCTACTTCTAACCCTACACTGTGTCTTAATCTAAATAGAGGCTTTGGGGGAGGCAGTATTACTCGAACCCAGATGATCTTGGCAGCAGAAAACTTTAACGTCCATGGATGGAGTCCTGTCTTTGTCTTGGCAGAATCCTTTTAGAATAAATCCAAAGTTGAACTGGTGAGAATCCTCAACGAACTCGGTTCTTAATCCAAATACGATCTTTGTCCATTCCCCATGTCCACTGCAGCATCGTTGAAATCCTTTGGGTTGAGCGTGGGGCCGCAGTCGAATCAGAGTCCTGGGTTGTGGGTAAACGGAACTTGTTCCTTTCTTGTGCAGCGAACAGTCTCATCGTCCCGGGGTATCAGCAAGCAGCCCTCCGTTGATTCTGTATCTCTGTCTGCTCGACTCGAACGCTGCGGAACAAAGAACCCCGATCCTTCTACCTGGTATCTTTTTATTCTTCTCAGCAACTACTCAATTCTTTCAATTCCTCTTTTTGGTCGTGTACATGTCAGCAGCCCACACATCTGCGTCTTGGTTGGCCTCAACCCTCAGATGAACTCCGTTGTTATTTAGAACTGAACTTTCTGAAGTTCTCTGTTTGCCCTCTGCACCTATTTCCTTCATGCATCTCAAAAATCTCACTTCCTGTTTCTGCTTGGACAGATGATCTCATATCCATCACCATCTTGGAGACATGATGTCTGTTCTAATGACCTAATGTCTTGGTCACTTCTGCTCTCCTTTCGGTTCCTCTTTTCCCCTGACCTATCACCTACCATTTACCTCCAACACAACATCAGTGACCTTTAGTTACAGTTACACATTTCATACCATTTCAAGTTCAATGTCAAAATCACATTTATAACCTTTTAGTTTCTTTGATTTAGTATTCATTTGTAATTTTATAATAACCATATCTTATTAGTTACTCTTATTATAATCATGATGTGAGTTATTAAAGACATTTCTGAAAAGAAACCAAGAATAATCCATTATTCCAATCATTTGATACCATGTTACAGTTACTTCTTTCACCTGTAAGTACTTCCATAAGTATAAGAGTAAGTGTAAATATTCTTATAATCAAACCAACATCAACCACCGTTTAAACCAATATTAGTTATTGGCTTAATCATAAGTTTTCATTATTAATTTAAGCATTTTACTCTGGGTTTTATCCAATTACTCAAAATGTTTAGATTTTATTCTTTAAACCTTTAATGCCCAAAATGAGCAATCTGAACTATTTTGAATCACTGCAGGCCGGAAACTTCCTCTTTCTTCAGGAAACCTGCTCTTCCTGTTCCATGACTCTCTTTCCGTCTGATTATGATTTTTTTATGATTAAATAGAAAAAAGGAGAATTAAAGCAAAGTTTGCAGGACACTATAACAACACACATAACCAGATTAATTTTTTTTACCGTCTGACTCTACTGTTGGGTCTTGATGTCACCTGTGTAATCAGTTTTAAAGATAACTTTATTTATTGTTATTATTAAACTAAAATCTCCTGCATGGGGAAGTGGGTTGAGCTCGACTTTTCTCGACAAGCCCAACTTCCTCATGTTGTCCTTTACATAGACCAGGTCCTCACGCAGGTCATGCGTCTGTCTGAGCTGAGCTCCACGTAGATGCTGCAGTGCCATGTCATGGACTTCGCCAAGGGTCTTTTCAAGGTCATGAGCAAACTCCAGGGGGTCCTTTTCACTCCACCATCGTTCTGCAAAACCAAGCCAGAGGTCTTGTGGCTGATGAACTTCTCTCCGGGTTGTGGGGCGAGGTGCTGAGCCTCCCCACTTTCTACGCCCCTGTGAGATTCAGAAGTAGACTCCCTGGGATTGGTTCTACGCCGAATTGGACTCAGTGATCTTGAACACTCCCTCATCATATGCCTAGCTTCACCACAACGAAAACAGATGGGCTTGTTCATTTGGCTTGGGCTTGGTGACCAGGCTCGGGAATTTTGAGCAGGTAGCTGACGTGATGCCATCTTGTCACTTTCTTGTTCTTGTTTTCTGTTGGTATCGACTGATGTAGCAGTTCCACAATCAGCTGACACGATCTGAAGGCGTTCTAACTTCAAATTTAGCTGCTCCACTTTGTCCATAAGCATTTTAAACTGATCCTCTGTTACATACTTTGGGCTCTGGAGGCGTCTGGAGGTGGGGCAAAAGTCGTCAGGAACATTTTCACCCTCATCAGCCCAGGAAATACACCGGGCCCTCCCTGCTCTCATCTCAGCCTCACAACCCAGAGTTGCTTTAAAATTGTGTTCGTGGGCTTCAGCAAGCTTTTGTGCCTCAGCCAATGATGGAGGGTCATGATTCATTACTTCATAAGCTACTTTTTGGTTCCTTAGGCCTTTCAGGAAGACATCAGTTGCCAGCTGATCCTGGAGTAATAAATCTGTTCCTGGATATGCCAAAGTCACCAGGCGTCGCATTTCCTCTGCAAACTGCTGGTGATTCTTTGCACTGACGCGGTAATGCAGAGATAAGCAGATGCATACAAATACTACACTAAAAAAAAAAAAAATTCCCGTCTCACCGTCGGCGGGTGGTCTCTTTCATCCTCTGAGCTCAGGTCCTCTACCAGAGGCCATGGGAGCTTGAGGGTTCTCCTCCAGTATCTTGGCTGTGCCTAGAACTGCACATTTCTGGACTGAGATGTCTGATGTTGTTCCTGGGATCTGTTTGAGCCACTGCTCCAGTTTGGGGGTGACTGCCCTGAGGGCCCCGATGACCACAGGCACCACTGTGGTCTTCACCTTCCAGGCCTTTTCCAGTTCCTCTCTGAGGCCCTGGTATTTCTCCAGTTTCTCGTGCTCCTTTTTCCTGATGTTGTAGTCACTTGGTATTGCTACATCCACCACAACGCCTTTCCTCTGTTGTTTATACACCACCACAATGTCCGGTTGGTTCTCCATTACCATCTTGTCTGTCTGGATCTGGAAGTCCCACAGGATCTTAGCTCGGTCATTCTCCACCACCTTTGGGGGTGTTCCCCACTTTGATCTCGGGGCTTCCAGTCCATATTCTGGACAGATGTTCCTGTACACTATGCCCGCCACTTGGTTATGTTGTTCCATGTACGCTTTCCCTGCCAGCATCTTGCACCCTGCTGTTATGTGCTGGACTGTCTCAGAGGCCTCCTTGCACAACCTCCACCTTGGGTCTTGTCTGGTGTGGTAGATCTGAGCCTCCATTGCTCTGGTGTTTCGGGCCTGTTCCTGTGCGGCCAGGATGAGGGCCTCTGTGCTGTCCTTGGGTCCAGCTTTTTCTAGCCATTGGTAGGATTTTCTGATATCAGCCACTTCAGTTATTTGTCGGTGGTACATCCCATGTAGGGGCTTGTCCTCCCATGATGGTTCCTCCAGCACTTCATCATCTGTTCCCCATTGTCTGAGACATTTGCTGAGCACATCATCCGTTGAGGCTTTGTCCTTGATGTATTTATGGATCTTGGATGTTTCATCCTGGACAGTGGCTCTCACAGTCACTAGTCCTCTGCCTCCTTCCTTACGGCTCGTGTACAGTCTCAGGGTGCTGGATTTGGGGTGGAACCCTCCATGCATGGTTAGTAGTTTCCGAGTCTTTACATCTGTGGTCTTCATGTTTTCCATTGGCCAGCTAATTATTCCTGCAGGGTATCTGATTTCTGGTAAGGCACGTTGTAACAATTAGACAATAGAAGCAAAAACAGAGGCCACACCATGTGATATGCTTCAAAAAGAGGTTTACTGAATTAAAAGAACAATACAAGAACAATCTCTTTCTCTCTCTGTGACTGACCATAACTCAAATATACTCTGTTTGTGTGTGTGCACATGTGTAAATTATTCTACTAGAACAAACTTCCTTAACATGTATAATGTATGCTTAATAAACACTGAACAAACATGTAAGTCTAACAAAAACCAATGTCAATGTATGTGTTTGTTTGTGTCTATGTGTGTGTATCCTTAATCAGAGTCACAGTGGTGACGAATGATGGTAGCTCAGGAGTGCAGGCTTGGTGGGCCCAAATGGCTCCATACCGACAACACAAAAATATTGATCGTCTGAGGTCTCAGAATCCTCAGCACTGGCTTTTAACATTTTCTTGGCAGGCTTTCTCTCCTTCCTCTTTTGCTTGCCTTTATTCTTTGCAAAGAAACTCTTCCTTACATTTTTGCTTCCTCTTCTCTGTTCTTCCATCAGTGCTTGCTTCACTGGTGTGTCTGAGTATTTCAGATTTCCTTTTCTTCCTGATCCTGCCAGTTGTTTCCCTTGGCCCTGCTTTTGGAAATGGCCGCACAGTCAAAGGATTAAATGCCTGACCAGGAGACACCCCCGAGGTGCTTGGCTCATCTGGAGCACAGGACATGGTCACATCATTAACTGCAGAGGAGTCAGAAGTAGTAGTCCCCAGGTGAGTTGGTGGAGACTGCGGCTGGAAAGTTCCAGATGTCAGTGATGTACCTGGGCAGGGACAGTCAGTGACTTGTGAGGGTGCATAGTCATACTCCTCAAAAATGTCAGGATTGAAGGGCCAAATACCTGTGGATTGGAAACCAGCTTGAATGTTTTTCGGTGTTGCAGCTGCAGACTGAGCAGTCTTCACAATACTTGGAATATCATATATCGTCTTGGCAGGATTCATATTCATCCAGGTATCACTTGCGGCGTTCACCATTTTCTTAAATGGGCCGTAGACACTGCGATCCAGTGGCTGAAGTTTATGGCTACAGTGGGGGGAGGGGGAGGTAAGTAGCACCATTCCCTTTTCTTTGCAGAAATCAATAGCTTTAACAGATATATGTGAACAGTGATTATCCAGCAAAAGTAAAACCCTCTCTGGGCTGACCTTTGTGTGTTTTGCAAATTGAGCAAGGAATAAGAGGAAGTCTTCGTCTTGCATCCATCCTGAGGCGTTACCACTTCCTGCACTCCCTGTTGGCCCACTCTGAATGAAGAGTTCCTTGTAACGTTTACGGGGGAATACAAAGAAGGGAGGAATTGCATTTCCCAGCGCTTGCACAGTGCATGCTACTGACACGAGCACACCTCTCTCACCTGATGTCATCACACCCACCTGCTTGACACTACGATGAGCAACAACACGGTTTGGTGATTGGACTGTTGTTACACCAGTCTCCTCTACATTCCATTTATCGCTCCATCAAAGTTGTATCTCTCAATGACCTGTCCAACGCTGTTGAAGAAATGTTCCACATTTTGGCGGTTAAAACTTGTGGCCCGTGTAAGGCTAGCTGCCTCAGGACTCCTTATTGACAGGCTAGGGTTCTGCTTCATTATTGTGAACCAGTCAGGCCCTGCCATCTGCTTCTCATCCCATGTTTGTGGGCGTTTGATGTTATATGTTACTGCCAGTTGATATGCAAACTTTCTGACCTAAAATAAAGAGGAACAGAAAATCAGAGTACATAGACACAAAAAGTTTTTCAATTTATCTAGCACCTACACTGGTATTCAATTCTTCTCTTGTCTCCAGTGACTAACCTGTCATATGCTTACCTCACGTGGAGTCAGTCCATAATACAGGTCTGCTGCCTGAGTCAAATAGTCAGCCAACACTTCCTCCTGCACCTCAGAGAAGACTTTGTTGCTGCTCCAATAACCTACACTGGGAAGATCACTGGACCCCTGTTCTCTCAGATTCTGCAATGATTTGCAGTATCTGTTCAGTGTTACATGGCAGATCTGACTGACTTGCTCTTCTTTGTGACCTCATTAGATGCCTTTTTTAAAACATCTGCAGGCACACCTCTACCAGTTTTTCGTATCCACTGCCTAGGCATTCTGTAAAATTATTAAAATCAAAATGTTCTTAGATGTATGTACGGGGATGGTTGTAACACTTTTCAAAGATGTGTTACAACCCACCCCAACCCTCTCAGCCATGTTTAGCTAGCTGTAGTAGCATGGCGGTTTGAAATTAGCACGGGAAAATGCATCACATTTTGCCTGAGAAATTACACTTTCATCTAATGTAAATCATATGGTTTTATCTGCAACAGTATAAGTTCTAAACAAAATATAGTCATGGTCAAATAATTTGCTTTCTTACCTCAAAATCCGTTTTTTCTCCTTAGTATCTGCATGTGCCTGTTTCCAGCCTTGACAATCACAATATGGGATTGGGGAGGAAGTGGGTATGCATGCGCTGCATACCCACTTTCAGTGAAGTGAATCTGGATAATATCCCACATGAAAAAAAGAAGAGCGCAGTGGGGGAGCCGGAGTCCAACACATCTTCTGAAGGCCTTAATTTGGCCTTAACATTTCTCTCCAGAAGACTTTGAGTCATTTGTACAAGTAAAACTGACAAAGGCTCTAACACGTGATCATTAGCTTCACAAGCTTAAAATAAATGCAATGCTGCCAAGCAGAGCTGGACGCTCTTTGAAATACTAACGGAGCTATACGTCTGCCATTACTGAAACCACCAATTCAACCGGACCCTAAATAGCTGTTAACAGACCAGACACAGACCTATAGAAGTACATACCAGATCACACAGTCTGACCAGAGGTACGTGTCATTCATTGTTTCATTTACGAAGCTGAAGGCAGCAGCCGCAGCAAACACCAGCTCCTACGGCCAACTCTGTCCGTTTCTTCTGTTTGGTCCTACTCATCTTTTCTACATTCTGATCGATTTCAATGTGCTCCGGTTCAAATTAAAAAGGCTTAATAACGTTACACATCATTGTTTTGACAGGAGGAGCCAGGCAGCTGGACCTATAGACATCATTTACCCATAATAGACCCTTTTCACAGTGACGTCTGACAATGGCCGCCATAACTCAAACCTGGGTATCTTTACTTCCGGTGTGATTTTGCCTTGGGAACCAAGCTGAAAAATTCCCGCATTCTCATAATCTTAAGGATATAATAAAAGGTAAGTTTAATAATAACAGCATTTAAGTGTTAGATAGCTGTTATTAATTATTGTAAATTCACCATTCTCTAACTGTGTATAAAATAAACAGCCTCCGATAGGAGAGTAAACCACCTAGCAGCAGCTTTAGCCACATTTAGGAAAAAATATACTCTCTGTCAGTGCTGTAACGTTTAGAGGTTCACTTTCTGTATTTTATAAAACAGTGTTTACGTGTTAGATAACCGTTATTAGTCATTGTCAATTTACCATTCGCCAACCAGCCTCCGATCATGAGTAAACCAGCTAGCAGCAGCTTTAGCCACAGTTAGGAAACATATACACCGCCGCCTGTCAGTGATGTAACGTTTAGAGGTTCATTTTCTGTATTAATGGAAAATAAAGGACATAAAAATAACTTTAATCTGATTACTGGATTTGAAATACGAGCTCGTTAGATTATTCGTTACCGGAAAAAGTGGTCCGATTAGAGGAAGGCATTACAAAGCAGCGGCGGCACCGGACATCTCTGCTTATAACAAACAAACCCATATTTTATGGGATGAGTGGCAACTCCAGTCTATAATTTAAGAATCTGATCAAGATTGGAGCCTAAAACGTTATAGTTCAAAAACAGTAAAAAGTTCTGGTTAAGGAACAGTTATGTCACGTAGTTAGCTAGCTAACAAAATTCACTAATGCTAAGCTAACGGTTATGCAAAACAAAAATACCTACCTTAATAGTCAAACAGGTATTGTTCGGTGAAGAATTTCTAGCCTTTGTCTAATTTAGATTTTGTTGTCAGAGAAAATTGGTTTGCAATTCGTGATCTATCTTCAAATCTTATTTTAGGCAAATGTTTTAGAGACTGTGTAAACTCCATGATCCGGTGTTCTGTCTGATCAACATATGCTGTCAGATACATATATATATATATATATGTATATATATATATGTATATATATATATAATATATATATATATATATATATATATATATATATATATATATATATATATATATATACCTGTGCACCGCTTGGATTGATTACAAGAAAGCCTATGACTCAATGCCACACACCTGGATCATTGAATGCTTAGAGATGTACAACATCAATAGGACTCTAAGAGCCTTCATTGCAAACTCGATGGGGCTGTGGAAAACCACCCTTGAAGCTAACTGCAAACCACTTGCACAAGTTTCCATCAAATGTGGCATATACCAAGGAGATGCTCTGTCCCCACTGCTGTTCTGCATAGGCCTGAACCCCCTCAGCCAAATCATCAACAAGACTGGCTACGGATACCGACTCAAGAATGGGGCCACAATCAGTCACCTCCTCTACATGGATGACATCAAGCTGTACGCCAAGAGCGAGCGAGACATCGACTCACTGATCCACACCACCAGGATCTACAGCACTGACATTGGGATGTCATTCGGACTAGAGAAGTGTGGCCGGATGGTTACAAAGAGAGGGAAGGTCGTCCACACAGAAGGGGTCTCACTCCCAGAAGGAACAATAGCAGACATAGAGCACAGCTACAAGTACCTGGGAATACAGCAAGCAAATGGCAACCTCGATGAGGTCACAAGGAAAGGAGCCACAGCCAAATACCTCCAACGAATAAGGCAAGTCCTGAGAAGCCAGCTCAATGGCAAGAACAAGATCCGTGCAATAAACAGCTATGCCTTGCCAGTAATCAGATACCCTGCCGGAATAATTAGCTGGCCAATGGAAGAGATGAAGGCCACGGATGTTAAGACTCGGAAGCTACTAACCATGCATGGAGGGTTCCACCCCAAATCCAGCACCCTGAGACTGTACACGAGCCGTAAGGAAGGAGGCAGAGGACTAGTGAGTGTGAGAGCCACTGTCCAGGATGAAACATCCAAGATCCATAAATACATCAAGGACAAAGCCTCAACGGACGATGTGCTCAGCGAATGTCTCAGGCAATGGGGAACAGAGGACGAGGTGCCGCAGGAACCATCATGGGAAGACAAGCCCCTACATGGGATGTACCACCGACAAATAACTGAAGTGGCTGATATCAGAAAATCCTACCAATGGCTGGAGAAAGCTGGACTCAAGGACAGCACGGAGGCCCTCATCCTGGCCGCCCAGGAACAGGCCCTAAACACCAGAGCAATAGAAGCTCAGATCTACCACACCAGACAAGACCCAAGGTGTAGGTTGTGCAAGGAGGCCTCTGAGACAGTCCAGCACATAACAGCAGGGTGCAAGATGCTGGCAGGGAAAGCGTACATGGAACGACATAACCAAGTGGCGGGCATAGTGTACAGGAACATCTGTGCAGAATATGGACTGGAAGCCCCGAGGTCAAAATGGGGGACATCCCCAAAGGTGGTGGAGAATGACCGAGCTAAGATCCTGTGGGACTTCCAGATCCAGACAGACAAGATGGTAATGGCGAACCAACCGGACATTGTGGTGGTGGATAAAGAACAGAGGAAAGCCGTTGTGGTGGATGTAGCAATACCAAGTGACCACAACATCAGGAAAAAGGAGCATGAGAAACTGGAGAAATACCAGGGCCTCAGACAGGAACTGGAGAAGGCCTGGAAGGTGAAGACCACAGTGGTGCCTGTGGTCATCGGGGCCCTCGGGGCAGTCACCCCCCAACTGGAGCAGTGGCTCAAACAGATCCCAGGAACAACATCAGACATCTCAGTCCAGAAATGTGCAGTTCTAGGCACAGCCAAGATACTGCGCAGAACCCTCAAGCTCCCAGGCCTCTGGTAGAGGACCCGAGCTCAGAGGATGAAAGAGACCACCCACGGAGGGTGAGAGGGGAATTTTTTTTTAATTTTTTTATATATATATATATATGCATATATATATATATATATCTTTCTATATATATGTCTCTCTATATATAGAGAGATATATATGTGTCCATTTTACATATATATATATGAAATAGACAACTTTATCGTTACTTACTATGTACACCGGAACTAAGGATACACAGCTTCGAGCCAAAACGGAGGTTGTGTGACGTCATGTGAAAAGGGTCTATTCATTGCAGTGTGAACAACATGGCAACATTCTTGTGACAATATTTTATTAAAATGCATAAAAAACCAAACAACCTACAGTACTATTATGGTATTGTTTTTACATATAAAATAAATATTTCTCAAATACAGTCTATTGTTACAACTAGTAATGGATCCCTTTAAGTCTGCTGAGGTACAGGGAGTTTCAGCATGTTTGTTTGCCTTAAAAAAGAAAAAAATGTTGCAGAATTTTTTTTGGGAGAAAACCAGCACTGACTCCTGGGGAAATAGGATTGTTCTAGACATGTTGGAGATAAGTTTTTTGATAACAGGTTATACTGAACATACATGTGACATTGCAAAAATTATTTTCAAGAGGAAGACATGAACTCCCTTACACAAGTATAGCTGGCATGAATTTATTACCATGCTCTACTTCATACTGTATATGAGTAAAAGTAAAAGGAATCAGTTGTTCATTAATTGTCTCAGTGTGAAATGGTTAAAATATTCCAGCTCCAAGTTAATCAGAAAATGATCAGGTGATTGATACAACAGCACATCTTCATGGCACTGTGAGTGAGTGTGTTACCTGTAGGAAGCGAATGAGGTAGCAGAGTACCAGCTTATTGATGTGTGGCAGGCCCAAAACCACATTGACAGCAGCCTCTGGGTTGTCATAGCTACTGATACACTCCTCGTAGAACTCGTGAGGGATCAGTGGCTCTTCCAGTTCCCGATACCAGAGTTTCAACAAAGAAGCTGGGATTGAACCCGACAATACAGAGCAACAGGTTAGAACATTTAAACAACACCCTGATGATCTTCAGATCCCCAGATCCATCTTTCAGTCCCTCCTCCTTAATATCTACATGCTCCACTCACTCAGGTTAATAAACAAGACAAGTTACTATAATTATACAGGTGATACAAAGTCACCAAGTGACTGGCCCCTTTCAAGTGTTGAGCAGAACAAATCCAATTCACGACACATCATCTCTTAGTCTATTTTACTTATGAACTATGACATAGTTCATAAGTAACTATGAACTATGTCATAGTTCATAGTTTACTTATGAACTATGAACTATGTTCTTACTTATGAACTATGACATAGTTCATAAGTAACCCATAAAAATGGGTTAGAGTGAGAGCAATGTATGGAGCTATAGTTGAGGTCAAAAATATTACTCCCCACTCCCCTTAAATTTAAAGTACTGTTCAAAAATTCCCCAAATGCTATTAAACAGATCAGTGTTTTAATACAGCTTTTCCGAACATCATAGTTTTATTTTAGATGCTTTATTTTGCACAGAAACTGAATTATTTCACAAAAAACAAAAACTACCAGAGTCAAAATTATCACTAAAACAGCTTCTTTGCACAAGTTATTTCTGTTTGCGTCCTGTCTGTTTAAACCCTCACAGAGTTTGCTTGAAGTTTCTCTATGTTAAAAGGAAAAGAAAAACATTGTCACTGTCACCACTGACTTGCTCAGCTTGATGCAAAGTCCCTGAATCCATGTTTATAACGTCAGTTCCAATCAACTGATGTTACTAAGCAATGCTTAGGATTAAAACTGTAATTGGATCTGAAAGTGAGTTGGACTTAATTTTGCCGCTAGATGCATGTTGCTGAGCTGTTACAAAAAATACATGGAAGAATTTTTATCTATGATAGATATTTTTATCTGTCTAGACACTATGATAGAAACATTACAAATCATAGTATCCTGTTCACCTGGGATGTGTGGATCTTCCAGTCCTGTGGGAATTTTCCATTGATCAACTTGCAGCTTTAAAGCATTAACTTCATCTATGTCCCCTGGTACCCTAGAGATCAAAGGCAGGGTGCAATTAAGTAGAGATAATGAAAGCAGACCAATACAGTACAGTTATGTACTTCAGTTGCCTAAAGTCTGTGAAAAAAAACACTAACTGTGAATCAGTTAGTGTTATTCAGTGCAAAAACAAATACACTGAATAACACTGATTTTTAATAGGCTAAATGGAAAGTGCAAGTTAAGAGTCTCATTTGAACCTTCTAATCTGACAGCCAAGTGGGTAAAATACTCTTTATCAGCCAAAGAATCACTTTTCTCTCTTTTGCTTTCAGTGAAGGCGGACGCTTATTTTCCTTTCCTCCCTGGCCATGCCTGCCCTGCCTGCTCTGTTTTGGTGCTGTCTTTTTCTCTACTTTTGGAGCCTTTCTTTGCATATCGTCCAAATGTACAAATTATGGTCTCTCAATGCAATTGAAGACCTGTTCCCAGTCTTCTTGATGACAAGACTGGGCACACCCTGCATTTATTCATTATAAAAAGATTTCTGCTGTTTTGAGCTTGTGGATATCTGGCTTACTACAACCCAGAAAAGGAATTAGAACAAACTTAGAATCCAGAATTTTTTTTTCCAGAACAGGAACATTTAGTTTTTATTATTACTTAGAAACTGCAGAGAACTCATTACTTTTACAAATTTAGAGCATACTTAGAAAGTCCAGGGAATATTTACTTTTTTTAAGGCTTTATTGACTCTAGTGGCCTTTATTTGATAGCGAATTGACAGGAAAGTTGTGGTGATCTGTGTTTTCTGTGAATTTATTTTGAGGTTTTTCTGTGTTTGTCTGTTCCCCTGTGAGTCTCTGTTTTCCCTGTTGATTGTTCCCAGCTGTGTCTCGTTTCTTTGATTGCCCTCCCAGTGTATTTAGTCCCACCTGTTGTCTTTGTCTTGTTGAGAAAATCAATTTAAAATAAGCTAGTTTTAAAACTTAACATGTCTTGACTCAAATGCCCTAATTGTGGTTTTGAAATTAGTAATGTATTCTGGCTCTTTGACCTTTAATTTAACTGTAGTTACTGCAGATGGTTTGCTAGGATCGCTTAAACTGCCTTTTGTCTGTGGGAGAACAATACAGTGGAATTTGTAGCTTTTCACACTCATCTGTGAAAGGCCGTAAACACGGCAGGGGTTTTAGGCTTCAGATAGAGGGTCAGAGATAGCTCCTGGATTGGATGAGCAAAGATACGCCTTATTTGAATAAATTAAAGATAGGAATACGCCTTTTACTATAAAACTTTCTACACAGAAGTAACACATTAGATTTGCTCTTGCAACTCTCCAAAGATGTCTTTGCACGTCTTTGCTTTTCTTTTCTCCTTCTTTCCATTTATGTCAGGTAAATGAATGTATGTCTCCGTTGTTCTGCAGTTTCTGGTCTAAGTTTATGCATTGTCTTATATTGGATTAAACTCTGTAATTCTGTGACGTCAACACGCATTGTTGTTTTCCTTGTGGCTACACGTGGCCCGCCGAGAGGACCTGGGATCCAGAGGAAGAGAGAGCCAAACTTTTTCCAAAGTTAACCTATTTAGAAATTTCTTCCTTAATAGTCTCTTGTCGGATCCTCGTCGTGTGTAACCAGTCTGTTTCCGTCGTGTCTGTTCTGTGTCCGTGAATGGTCATTAAAAGCCATCATTTTCACTTTCATCCTGGGTTCTGCCTGCGTTCTACCTCACCACCCTCAAACCAAATCATGACAGCTGGATCCGACCAAAACAAAGGTGAGGACGACAGAACTAATCCTTGGTGGGGAACTCGGCTGGTGATCTGCCCGCCAGGGTTCGGACCCAGCCGCTACCGCCGCCCTGAGCCGCCGGAGATCCTGGTCCCTGGGCAACGTCTTCAACCGCCGCCTGTCCCCGCGCCGAGGCGGCGCCTGTCCCTGCAGCCGCAGGTCCTAGTGCCCGCTGCTGGTGAGCAGCCTCCAGAGTTCCCCGTGCTCAAAATGCCTTTGTTATGACAACTTGACATTAATCAAGAAATCATTACTGATATAATTTTTTTTATAAAAGTATTACTGATTGCACTTTAAAAATGAGGTAACTTTATGTTATTAAAGGTAAAGTTTAAACAGTAATGAATATTCATGAAGGCTTATTCATGTTCATGACAGCTTTTTATGACAATGTCATGACAGTCTTATTCACCCCCCTTCAAATAGTGTTATCCAGCATCCTAATGCAATAATCCCTCAATTCCTCCAATCTTTGTTAGATTTATATGCAGATCTTATCTCAGCCACAGAGCGAGGAACAGTTTAGTTCCATTAAACACAACATTGAAATGCTTCCAAATATTACCAGAGAAGATACAGTATGATGATGTAACCAAATCAAAAAGCACCCATATATATATTATATATATATATATATATATATATATATATATATATATATATATATATATATCAAGAACCAGAGTTCTTGTCATATGACTTGTAGCTAACTGAAACGCCACTTAACCCATCTAACTCTTCCATATTCCAGCTTCTGCCACTTTTCTCACTTGAACTCATTTTGCTTCCTTCTATGTGCCCCTCACCTGAAAATGCCCTCTGTTTGGTCTCCATTGAGACCCAGAACCTCTTCTGAGAGACGGGTCTGGACCCAGGGCAGCTGGCGGTCTGGATATCGCTCTTTCTGAAGCACCATTACTTCCTCTAATGAAGAGCCAAACATGGATGGACTAAATATGGCATTCCTGGCGTGCTGGATTTCCTCAAGAGAGGGCTTCTGGAGCCCCTGATGAGACACAAACAGAAACATTTGTGGAACACACAGGGACTGTCTTAACACAGGGCTAACTAAACCCAATGGCCATATATTAGTACAGTACTCCAATGCATTAGTCAGATTGAGTATGTCTTCCCTGTTTGTGAATTGTCACAATCTTACAAACTATTGCATCTTCTGGGTTTTTTTGTCCTGCAGGTTTCACCAGCTCAGTCGTTTTGGATCTGTGATTAATTCTTACCTTTTTGGCTCCAGTCAAAGCAGCTTTCATCAGTTTCCTGTAGCAGTATTTGGCATAGCTGCTAATGGCAACTCCTTGAAAACAAAAATACAAAGTTTCAGCAATTAAAATTGTTCCTGTTTGAGTCCAGGCTGATGGATTCTTTCAACATAAACAGATTTTCTTCTATCATTTTTTCTTTTCTCATTCTTTTCATTAATTCAGGAGCTACACATACACCAGTGTGGCAACAACACAGACCTCACTGTCTTGTTTTTCCCCATTTAACTGACGAGAAAAGATCAGTCCTCATTTGGATATATGCTCTGTGTTGCATATCAGGTCTCCTGAGGGACCTGATATGCAACACAAGACATATTTATAAATGAGAACAAGATCTTAAACATGATACCTAAAATAAAGGTTTAAACAAAAATTGTTGGTTCTAATTTTGATGTTAAAGCGAAACACAAGTACTTTGGGAGCCCAGCAACACTACAGAAGGCTGACTGCTTTAACAGATATATTAAACTAGAAATTAACTAGAAGTGTTTGTCAGTGTGACTTTCTACAAAGTCAACTTCAACAAATCAGGTTCAGTTTGAAATGCATGATACTATTACCATTATTAGTAGATTATTATTATTTTACTATCACTATCGTCATTGTTTTTTCTGGGTTTTTTCTTTGTTACACAACACACATTATGTAGAATTTATAGGGTGTACATTGGCAAAGAGTTTGTAGTTATTCTGATGCTGTATGTCGAGTTATTTACAATTATTACTATCATTATGAATACCATAACATGGTTTTAATAACAAATTTCTGATCATTACTGAGTCAGTAAGCAATATATTTCATTAAATTGAGATAAGAGGTAGGATTAAATAAGTGTTCATTTCTTCCTACTCCATTTCAACAGAAAAGTAGTGGCAAGGTAATTATTTCATTCTTGGTTATGCATGTACATGTTTTCTCTTGTCTTACTGATAACTTGTTTTCTTTTGTTTAAGAAACCTGTTTGAAATTAAAAAAAAGAAATTAAAAGTAAACAAAGTGAAGCCATCTCCTGACCAGTCATGACAATTAAATATGGAACAATTTAAATCTGAGGCTGGAGAAATATCCTGCAATGAACAAAATGAGCATGTAAATATCTAAGTACACTGAGAGGGTTCATGAAATGTGGTGCTTAATGTCTATGCTCACTCATTTACCTTTGGTGTCATTAACTGGGTCCATGTGTCTGTAGATATAACCCTCCAGGTAGGCGTGGAAACGGGGAGTGGGAGGAAAGAAGGCTAGGCAGATGGCCATCAGCTCCCAACCACGCTCCAGGCTATCATACCGGAAGTTCTCTGTAGTTTGACGGCACAGCTGGATGTAGAGCTCATCACGGAGACCCTGGTTACTCCACCCCCGCACCACCACCTGAAAGAGAAAGCCAGGAAGCTGTCTGGTTAGACAGGCTCATTCACCTTATTCCTAGCAGTGGTGCTGAAAGACTTATTGTGGGTGTAACTTCCAGGATTGTTAGCTACAGACTCTTCTCAAAGACCGACACAACTGCGGAAGACTTTCGTGTGACATCAGTCCAGTAGGTTAAGTTTTTCATCAGACAATATTCAATTGCTAATGTTTGACAGTCCAATGTGTTTATTTAATTACAAACAGCGGTGATCCATGTGACATATATGTCTAACAATGTAGCTTCCAGTAAAGGAAGACTCCATGTTTTGTTTGAGAGTCATGTACCAAAAGACATCTGGGAAACTGTGCTCTTCAAGTTAGTTTTTAAAAAAAAAAAAAAGAAAAAGTGACTATAGTCTATTTTAACATGCTGTAGATTTGTATGTCTATTTGAAACAGTTAGCCCTAAACATGTTATCTTCCACTTGGCCACAATTCTGTGTTTAAAATTCTCTCTCTCCCAAACAATTTAAGGAGCACTAACCAGTGATGTCAGTAAGTCTCTAATCAGATAACTTTTTGCAGTAATGAGTAATCTCATGTCTTGCTATTTCAAATCCAGTAATCAGATTAAACTTATTTATCCAAATCACTGTGTGTTACTATTGTTTTATTTATAATTTTATCATTTAATTTAATCTTATTTCCTCATTTACTGTTGTGATAGTAAATGAAGCAAAAAAAAAAGACAATAAAAAGAAACTAGCATGCATTTCAATCAATTAATCAATCAAATTTTATTTGTATAGCACATTTCAGCAGCAAGGCATTTCAAAGAGCTTTACATCATAACAAACACAAAAACACAAAGTCATGCAACATAGAATCAACAATCAAAACATTACATTTAGTCAAGTGTCATCATTAAATTTGTGATTTAATGATGGCACTGTATTTGTATGTTTCAAATACAACTCTAAACAGGTGGTTTTTTAGTTGAGATTTAAAGGCACTCAGTGTTTCAGCTGTTTTACAGTTTTCTGGAAGTTTGTTCCACATTTGTGGAGCATAGAAACTGAATGCTGCTTCTAATCATTTGGTTCTGGGTTGCAGAGCAGACCAAAACCAGAACCAGAAAACTTGAGGGGTCTGGAAGGTTGTTATGATGACAGCAGATCTTTAATGTATTGTGGTGCTAAACCGTTCAGTGATTTATAAACTAACAACAGTATTTTAAAGTCTATTCTCTGAGCTACAGGGAGCCAATGTAGGGACTTTAAAACTGGTGTTATGTGCTCTATCTTCCTGGTTTTAGTGAGAATGCCAGCAGCAGCATTTTGGATCTGCTGCAGCTGTTTAATTGATTTCTTGGACAGACCTGTGAAGACGCTGCTGGAGTAATCAATGCGACTAAAGATAAACATATGGCTGAGTTTCTCCAGATCTCACTGAGACATAAATCTTCTAATCCTGGAGATGTTCTTCAGATGATAGAAGGCTGACTTTGTGACTGTCTTAATGTGGCTCTGAAGGTTCAGGTCAGAGCAGGGGTGAAAGTAGTTTTAAATTCTTTGGGGTACTATGACAGAAAAAAGTGTATATGCTGCATTTCCCTCAACCCACTGGATGCAATGTTAACACCTTGAGATGCCATGAGACCTAAATCCTGAACATCATGGCATGGAGTGCATCCCAGTTTTCCATGTCTGGCATATAACCATTCATTTTAGCTTTTAAACTGGTTCTATTGATCCTGTGTCCAGACAGAGGGATAATCAGCAGCCCAGCATAATGACCTGTTTGTTCTGAAGATCCTGCAGCTTCCAGTTCATCTTCCTAACATGGCGCCTCCTCACCCTGACTCTCATACTGACAGGAGGAACCACAGAGCTCTGTTAGGTTAAAGCTCATCTTCTGAAGTTGGGATATTTTTCTTCCAACAGGTTCCAGAGGAATCACCTCAAACCAGATGTTGGACTGGATTTTATTTCAATGTCATTTGTGAATGTTAGAGCCTTGTTTTCAACAGTGGAGTTATAAAGGTTAAGAAAGGTTATTTTGGAGGAAATCTCATCAACATCAATATTCCCACTAAATAAGAGGGGGAAAAATTGTTTGATAAAGGAAAAGCCTCTCAGACTCTGAGCTCAAAGCAAGATGCCAGAGAGCAATAAAACTGTTTTTTTTATATTAGATAATTAATTTAATTTCACATAATTATCCCGGTAGTAGCCATTTGTTTGTTAAATACTTAAACATATAACCCGAACAGGTGATCAACTCAAAACCACTCGCACCTTTTTATTCTCCGTTTTCAGTCATTTATGCACACCCGTTGCCATGGCAACCTCCTGCGCTCCGCAAACCCAGCAGATTACTTTAAAAACATAACATTCAGTCCATTACGATATTAGCTTTTCAGGCTTGATATTTATTTTGCGATTATTAAGAAGCACTTTCACGAACACAGCGGTGGTTGATTAGTTAATTTTAAACTCCTGCTCTAGTTATTTTGGTAATGGAACCGAAACGCACAGATTTGCGCAACACCTTGTTGAAACAATAATTACTGAGATTATTATTGTTGTTGGGTCATTAATTTGAGCACGTTTTGTTGTTGTTCTTTAATAAAGTTATTAACGTTTTAAGTGAGCCAGAGGACGTGCTGGTTTCAGCCTCCTGGCGGCGTTCAGTTTATCACCTAATGCTGAGATCGACTCAAAACGTTCCGCAATCGACGTCATTGAATACTTTTACAAGGGCCGTCTCCGTGTTGTGGTGAGCACGAAAACCAGACTAGAAGGAGTCAAAGCGATTCATTATTGTTAGGAAGTTATTTAATTGTTTAAAAACTGTTTTTTCAATAATTTTGCTGATGAATGGGAGGTTGGAGATCGGCCTGTAATTCTGCAGTAGTGATTTGTCTAGACTGATCTTTTTTATCAGTGGTTTGATAACTGCTGTTTTCAAAGCCTAGGGGAGAACACCTGATGAGAGAGATGAGTTACTATTTGGATCAGATCATTAGCAACGACAGGCAGGACTTTCTTAAAGAAATGTGTGGGTAGGACATCCAGACAGCAGGAACTTGAGCTTAATTGACTTATAATTTCTTCTAGGGTTTCATAATTAAGTAGTTGAAACTGGGTAATTTTTCCTGTATTTGCCTGTTTGGGCACAGAATTAATACTGGATGTGCAGATTAATTCTGTGATTTTTAAAATTTTCTCTGAAAAAAAGCTGGAAAACTTGTTGCAGGCGGCATTAGATTGAAGTTCAGGTGGTAACATCATAGGAGGGTTTGTGAACCTGTCAACAGTAGCAAATAAAGCTCGAGCATTGTTAATGTTTTTGTTTATGACATCTGGAAAGAAAGCCTCTCTTGCATGTTTTAGTGTTGAGTGATAGTTACGTAGTCTTTCTTGATAGATTTAATAATAAACGTAAAGTTGAGTTTTACGCCATTTTTGTTTGGCCCTACGGCAGTGTTATCTTGCAGATTGAACTGTTTGTGCATTTCTCCATGGAGATTTCTTCCTACCAGACACAACCTTCACTTTAATGGGGGCAATGTAATCAATATCTGAAAGTTTAGACTGAAAATCATTTACCAACTTATCTACATCATTACAGCTTCAGGGAGAGGATGAACAGTAGATTTGATGAACGGGAGGGTAGCCTCCTTCCGCCTGCGGGTTGGGGGACGGGTTCTGACTGTTGTTTATGCTTACGGGCCGAACAACAGTTCAGATTATCCACCCTTCTTGGAGTCCTTAGAGGTGGTACTGGAGAGTGCCCCTCCTGGGGACTCCCTTGTTCTGCTTGGGGACTTCAATGCTAACGTAGGCAATGACAGTGAGACCTGGAGGGGCATGGTTGGGAGGAACGGCCCCCCCCGATCTGAGCTCGAGTGGTGTTCTGTTGTTGGACTTCTGTACTCATCATGGATTGTCCATAACGAACACCATGTTCAGGCATAAGGGTGTCCATATGTGCACTTGGCATCAGGACACCCTGGGCCGCAGTTAGATGATGTACTTTGTCATCATCTCATCGGATCTGCGGCGGTATGTCTTGGACACTCGGGTGAAGAGAGGTGCGGAGCTGTCCACTGGTGAGTTGGCTCCAGTGGTGGGGGGAGGATGCCGGACAGACCTGGCAGGCGGGTGGATGGTGTGCTGCTGACCTCAACTCTGGACGTTGTGGGCCGGTGGGCAGAATACTTTGAAGACCTCCTCAATCCCACCAACATGCCTTCCATTGAGGAAGCTGAGCCAGGGGACTGGGGGTTGGGCCCTCCAATCTCTGGGGATGAGGTCACCGAGGTGGTTAAAAAGCTCCTTGGTGGATGAGATCCGCCTGGAGTTTCTTAAGGCTCTCGATGTTGTAGGGTTGTGTTGGCTCACGCGACTCTGCAATATCGCATGGACATCGGGGGCAGTTCCTCTGGATTGGCAGACTGAGGTGGTGGTTTCCCCTGTTCAAAAAGGGGGACCGGAGGGTGTTCTCCAATTACAGGGGGTCACACTCTTAAGCCTCCCTGGTAAAGGTCTATCCAGGGAACCTGGAGAGGAGGATCCATTGGATAGTTGAACCTTGGATTCAGGAAGAGCAGTGTGGTTTTTGTCCTGGTCGAGGAATACTGGACCAGCTCTACTCCCTCAGCAGGGTCCTGGAGGGTGCATGGGAGTTCACCCAACCGGTCTACATGTGTTTTGTGGACTTGGAGAAGGTGTTTGACTGTGTCCCTCGGGGAGCTCTGTAGGTAGTTCTCCTGGAGTATGGGGTACGGGGCCCTTTGATACAGGCTGTCAGGTCCCTTTACGACTGGTGTCAGAGTCTGGTCTGCATTGCCAGCAGTAAGTGGGGTTTGTTTCCCATGAGAGTTGGACTCCGCCAAGGCTGCCCTTTGTCACCGATTCTGTTCATTACTTTCATGGACAGAATTTCCAGGTGCAGCCGGGGTGTTGAGGGGATCTGTTTTGGTGGCCTTAGGATCGCATCTCTGCTTTTGCTGATGATGTGGTCCTATTGGCTTCATCAGGTTGCAATCTGCAGCTCTCGCTACAGTGGTTCGCAGCCCGAGTGTGAAGCGGCTGGGATGAGGATCAGTGCCTCCAAATCCGAGGCCATGGTCTTGAGCCGGAAAAGGGTAGAGTGCCTTCTCTGGGTTGGGGGGGGGCGCCCTGTCCCAAGTGGAGGAGTTTAAGTATCTTGTTCACGAATGAGGAAAGAAGGGAGCAGGAGATCGACAAGTGGATTGGTGCAGCATCTGCCATGAAGCAGGAGGGCTGAGTCAAAACGCGTAGCTCTCAATTTACTGGTCAATCTAGATTCCCACCCTCATCTATGGTTATGAGCGTTGGGTCATGACCAAAAGAACGAGATCACGGATACAATCGGCCCAAATGGGTTTCCTCCGCAGGGTCGCTGGGCTCTCCCTTGAGATAGGGTGAGAAGCTCGATCATCCGGGAGGAACTCAGAGTAGAGCTGCTGCTCCTTCACGTCGAGAAGACGTGAAGTTGAGGTGAGTTGAGGTGGCTTGGGGATCTGGTCAGGATGCCTCCTGGACGGCTCCCTGGTGAGATGTTCAGGGCACGTCCCACCAGGAGGAGGCCCTGGGGAAGACCCAGGACATGCTGGAGGGACTATGTTTCTCGGCTGGCCTGGGAATGCCTTGGGATTCCCCTGGAGGAGCTGGAAGAAGTGGCTGGGGAGAGGGAAGTCTGGGCTGAATGGATGGATGTTTTTTACAGTGAAATTTCGCAACCCCAGCTGCCGTCGTTTCACCGTAAAACAAAAAACATTTTTACCTGTAATTTGTTTTACGATGGAATTCTGGCAACCCCAACTGCTGGAGTTTTACTGTAAAACAAAAAACATATTTTACCCGTAATTGTATTTTACGGTGGAATTTCAGCAACCCCAGCTGCTGCCATTTCACTGTAAAACAAAAACCATTTTTACCAGTAATTTTTTAATGGTGGAATTATGACAACCCCACAATGTAAATAAAAAACATAGATTTTATGGTAAAACGCCAGCAGCTGGGGTTGGCAGAATTCCATCGTAAAAAAAATTACAGGTAAAAATGTTTTTTGTTTTACGGTGGTTGCCGGTGGTTCCTGGATTCCTGCACAGCGGTAATTAATCAGATCATCTGGAGGAGTATATGAAGACGGAGCTGCCGACACTTCAGATCCAGAGTGTTAGCCAGTATTTGGTACTCCAGCCCTCCGTGCTTCTCACTGTGATCTCCTGTTGTGGACCTCAAGTGATATCTCTTTGTGCTTCTTCCTCAGGTTATTCCTCGTGACACTGTGGACCCACTGGTTGCCAGAGTTCCACTGACACCTCCGCAGTAAACCAAACCTCTTTGGATTACTCTGTTGGCAGTCTCACTCGCTCCTTGCCTCCTGTGATCCAAAGCTTACCTGTCCGCTCTCCACCGCAGCCTTCGTCGGTGAAGCAGCAACCCTCCACCGGAACCAAACGCTGGTTAACCACAGTGATTCTTCCCCCGGACAAGACCTTCCTCCGCCCAAGTAAGACGAGTTCGTTTATTCTGACACTGCCGTTTTCCACAACCCCTGAACTCACCATCTCTCATTTTTTACATTCCAGTGCTCCGGTGATCCAGATTGCAGACTTCTCCCAGAACCCGATTGTTGATCATTATTTTGTGTTTACAATGAACTTATGTAACTGATTTCTGTTGTCTGCTTGGTGTTCTGCATGTGGTTTAAGAAATTAGACTCCATCATGACATACAGGTAAAATCAGTTTTTCTTTTTTTGTTTTACAGTAAAACACCAGCAGCCGAGGTTGCCGAAATTCAACCATAAAAAAAATTACGAGTAAAATCTGTTTTTTGTTTTACGGTGGAATTTCGGCAACACCAGTTGCTGGTGTTTTACCATAAAATCTATGTTTTATTTTTTACAGTGTATGCTTTGATTAAATTAATTTCTCTTAGGTACACCCTCAATAGCTAAAAATTTAATTTATACCAGGTGAGTCTTTCTAGTCTGAGAATGTGGATCTGGGCTGATTTTGTCCCATCAAATAATTTTCAGTTTTCTTGAAGTTTTATATCAATTTATAAGTTAATATAAAAATAATGTTTGTTTTAGCCACAGACAACATATCGTCAACTACAACTTAAGAGTAGCTCATTGATATATTAATGGAGTAGCCATGCACTGTAAAATATTAGAAGGTGGTTTAACTTGAAAATTAAAGTCCACCTGCTGCCTTGAAAATACCATTTAAGTCAACAAGAAAATTGTACTGGTTTTAACTCAGAAATAAGCAAGTTGTGTAAACATTCTTCTTTAAGATTGTTAATCTTGAATTGTAAATTTTAACTTATTTCTGAAGCTTCAACCAAATAATACTTTCACAGTATGCAAGGAAAAAACCGCCCCCACCTAGTTAAAGGACATACATGTATCTATTATTTTCACTCACAACATCAAGTTAAAATAACTATTTATTTTACTTTAGAATAATTTAAATTCTTGTTTCAAATTGCATGAACAAAATTTCTGATCTGATAATGAATTTTATTAATCATCACAATGAATTCTGCTCAAAAACATTTAATATTTGGACATTATCCTCAAGCTTTTCAAACTGTCAGCTGCATTAAAATGAACATTTTCCTTCATATCACACGAGTCAGATCAATGTAACACACTTCCATCTCATAATACAAAAAGATGCCGCTAAACACACTGGGAAATAGTTCCTATTCCTGTCTTTTTCTTCTTTCAGTTTTTTTAAGTGCTAACCTAAAAACTACTATTTTTTCAACTCTTGGAGGTTTGACAAAATTAATAAAAAATTAACGCAACTTACTTAGTTTATCTTTCACAAACTCACACATTTAGGTTCAAAATCTAAAATTTGCTACATTTATTTGACTTAAACAGTATGTAGTGGTATAGAAGTATACCTAATTCTATACAAATAGTTTCCAGGTGAGAAGTCCCGGTTCTTAAAGTGGCCTTGGTGTATTTAAGGAGCTGCTGCGTTCATTCAGGCATGTGGTCTTTGTTCTCCCACTGTGCGGTTCGCGTCCTGTGGGCTCTGGCAGCGAAAGACAACAAATCGCCGGCTGGTGCATGTTGCGCTGATATCCTGGTGGTAGGCAGTGGTGGAGAAAGTACTCAAAAAATGTACTGAAGTAAAAGTACAAATACACAGACAAAAATGTACTCAAGTAAAAGTAAAACTACCACATTAACATTTGTATTTAAGTAAAAGTAAAAAAGTACTAGCATTTAAAAATACTTAAGCATTAAAAGTAAAAGTACTTGCTGAATGCATTACCTAATCACTAATACAATATCATTAAGTGAACCGAACGTATTTAATTTTAATACATTAGAAATGTGCCAGATAAAGCATGTTTTATTATGTTTACTCTCTGTAACGTAGTTTAGACTTAGATATGTGATTCTATGCATCATAATTTCAGGGATCTGAGACATCTTGTCTCCTGTCCTAACATAGCATGAACGTCACTTTTTTGCCACTATTGGCATTTATTTTGAAAGAAATCCAACAGGAAGGGGATGGAAAGAATGTGGGTGGAGGAGGACATGCAACCAGGAGCCATGTAGTAGAGTTGTAGTCAAGACCACCTACCCAAGACCAAGTCAAGACCAGCACCCCACGCTACACGACACAAAAAAATTAAGTTTTACCTTCAAAATTGCTTCTCAAATTGATCTGAAAGATCCACATTCACATAAAGCACCTAGATATTAAATACGTAGAGCTGAAATAAATTTAATCAGTAAAGATCCGTCCAGAAGAATCGGATCGTTCCTGAATGTCATATCTTGGTCACAGCGTTGTCCCATATTTGTGACACCTCAGTCAACACCTCCACACAATAATTCAGCGCATGAGTGACAACTTTTTTTCATCGCAGATGCAACATGTCTCTCTGTACAGCTAGCTTTGCTAGCATCACATCCACAGATCTTACCTTTCTTTAAGCTTTCCTTCGAAGTGACACTAAAAGTTGGACGAAGTCCCCACCATCTGTGAAAGCGAAGCGCTGCTGATTTTACATGTCGCCATATCTTATGATTTATGCAGCGCTATTATATTACAGACGATCAGACAGACGTCTTCTCCCGCTCAGAGGAAACCACTGCGCATGTCTGGAGCTCCGCGTGCAAGTAAAGGTGGAGGCGACGGTGACAATAGACACTAAGTCACGTTATTGCTTGGATTTTACGGCGCCACCTTAAGACCCTGAACTTCACATTTTAACGGACAAAGAGCAACTTGGATGTAACGAGTAACGCGACAGTTTTGTAGAAATGTAGTGAAGTAGAAAGTACAGATACTTACTGTAAAATGTAGTGGAGTAAAAGTAGAAAGTATCTATTATTAAATCTACTTAAGTAAGTACAGATACACGAAAATTGTACTTAAGTACACTGGTGGTAGGTGTTCTCTCTCCCTGCACTTTAGCTGATCTTGGTCAGAAAATCTAAATTGAAGTGTGATCTTAGGTAAAACGCCACTGCGCTGCGCTCCTCCTCTTCCTCGTTCTGCGAGTGTGTGTGTGTGTGTGTGTGTGTGTGTGTGTGTGTATGTGCGTGTTTGTGGATTGGCAGGTAAGAAACTAACACTCATCTAAGCTCCAGTTTTATTTAAAATGATTAATTAATTTTCAAGGTCCCCCACAGTTGGACCATTGCTGCTCTGCTCTGTCTGCATTGGTCTCCTGATTTCTGCATATTCGTTTTAAAGTTGGACTGCGGCGGCGTTTTCCGCCTTCACTGAAGCGGGGGGTTGGCATTGGGGCGCCAATTTCACCTCCTGCTGTGGCGTGGCAAGAGGGCCATGCCTGGTCCTGCTGTTAACTTGTATTTTCTATGTTTTTCTATTTCTTATTTTGTATACAGCCCTTTTTGCTCTTTATTTAGTCGGGCTGATATTCTTTTTTTTTTTTTTTTTAATCAGGTTTAAGATTGTTATATTGGTTAACTGTTTTTTGTTTGCAGTTGCTGAGGTCCGGTGTCGGTGTGGTGACGGTGTCTTCCTCTTCTGTGATTCTTCAGTTTAGGTTGTCTCGCTGCGTCTGGTGTTAAAGGTTTGTTTTGGTTTGCTGTGCCTGGATTCTGTCTCCATAGCGCCCCCTCTGACCGGTAACTTCAGCTACTGCACTTTGTTTTCCTTTTGATTTTCTTTGTTTTCCATAATAAAAAAAAACTGGTTTTAAAAAGAATTTAATAAATGGTTTTTGTAAACTTTAAACTGTCTCAATCCTCGCATAATCTAACCTGTGTGCCTTAAATAAAAGGTAATATTCTCTGGGTGAAATTCCCAGGGTGGTGGTGTTGAGCAATCTATTAAAACTAAAATTCCACAAAATCTGAGTTTCATCTAGTGTCGCCACAACTAGAAAATAGCAGACACAAATAAATGTGGCTCAAATGTTTTACAGTGTGTAGCCTGATGTAAAACTATTTTGCTAGACAATGTCAAACATTGAGAAGTTTTAATTATTGGTATCAAACATGAAACCTAAAAAACCTCAGAAATAAATGGGGCCAACCACGAGAATCAACTTGTTTAAAGTTAAAACTCAGCTTCACACAAATACAAAGACGCTAGCATAAATGTTTCACAAATCTTTCTGAGAAGCATTACATTACCTAAACACATGCAAACATACCTGTATCCTGGCTCTTTTTTCTCTTCTTCCTCTTTCTTTTCCCTCTCCCTGAACAAGTCCTGTTTTATGACATTGTTTTGCAAACTTATCGGTGCTTTGGAGGTTTGGATGAACACTGCACATTGCAGCTCATAATACTGGTGAACCGTGACCTACTAGGGTGCCCCCAAGAGCAATTTATTTTTTCTTGGACAGTAGGTCCTCCGCCACCCAAACAACAACAATTAAACTTCAGTGAAAAACCAGTAAGTGATGGAGAGTTTAAAAAGTTAGTCGGACATTATGTAGTGGAAGAAATGCTCGCTTTCATTTCTTGCCATAATAAACCAAATCCCCACTACTGTAAATGCCAAGCCTCCTGACAAGATGAGTATGCAAAAAAGCATTTATGTTTAACAAAGTGAAATACTTTTTTTTGTAAAAAAAAAAAAAAAAGGGAAAAAATATAAGTTTAATGAAGTCAAGAAAGATAAAAAATTTTATATCAAGTAAGTAATTGTTTATGATACTGAGCTCAAGAAGTACTTTTATTTTTTTGATAAAAATATGTATTTATGTTTAATGCAATCAAGAGACTTATTTTCAAAACAATTTTGTTGAGTCTGTTTGTTTGAGAACCTGGTGAGCAAACCAGCTCCCCTTGGGCTCAACATCCGCTGTGTAACTGGCTCCTGGATTTCCTCACAGGCAGACCTCAGTCTGTGAGAGTTGGGAAAAATGCTTCAAGGGTCATCTCCCTCAGCACTGGCTCCCCCCAGGGCTGTGTACTGAGCCCACTGCTCTTCACCCTGATTACCCATGACTGCCATGTCAGGTTCAGTATTAAATATGTGGACGATACAACAGTGGTGTGTCTCATCAGGGACAATTGGCCTACATAGAGGAGGTGAAACATCTGGTGGATTGGTGTGATGCAAACCATCTAATCCTGAATGCCAACAAATCAAAAGAAATTGTTGTTGATTTCAGGAAAAATCAGCCAAGTCACACACCCCTCCTCATCAATGATGAGCAGGTCAGCTGCATTAAATTCCTGGAAATACAGATCACTGACACTTTGACCTTGTCCCTCCAAACATCTGGTCTGGTTAAGAGAGATCAGCAACGTCTGCACTTTTTACATCAGATGAGAAGAGCAAACCTCCCTCCTGCCATCTTCACCACTTTCTACAGTGGGATAATAGAGAACGTACTGACCAGCAGTATCTCTATCTGCTTTGGAGCATCTAACACCTCTGACTAGCAATGTATAGAGACAGTGGTGAGGACAGCTGAGAGAGTGATCAGGACTGAGCTTCCTTCCATCTTTGACACCGATGGTAGTCGCTGCCTGTCCAGGGCTCGGCTGATCACAAAAGACCCCTTCTACCCACAACATGGTTTGTTCTCTCTGCTGCCCTCTGGTAAAAGATTCAGCAGCTTCAAATGCAGAACAACCAGATTCCACAACAGCTTCATCCCTCATGTCATAGGATGCTAAACTACCACTCTTTTATTGTATATATTTATATTGATACTTTTATTATTTATTTATTTGGTAACACTTTATTTGATGGGTTGTGCATAAGACTGACATGACACTGCCATTAACATGACATAACACCTGTTATGATCAAGGAGTCTTTATGAATGTCTATGACTGTTGTCATGAATCTGTTGTCATTCGGTAAATTACACTTTTAATGCAAAATTGCTCTAAAAGTTGCCTTGAAAGTCCATTAAAAGTCCCAATAAGTGTCATTATTTACAAAATAATGCAAAGTCAGCACTTTTAATGCAACTTTTAAAGCAGCTTTGCACTAAATTCTGACACAGTTTTGTGTACATGGGTGTCATTATTCACTGAATGACTCTTCATGATAACAGTCATGTCAACAATATTTATTTTAATATTTTAAATATACAATTGAATGACAATAAAATATGTCACTGTCTATCTAAGCATGTATGTTTAATGTCATTAAGAAAGACAGTTTTTTTGTTCATTTTTAATATGTATTTTTTTTCCTAAATTAGTTTTCGGTTCAACTTTATATGTCAGGAAATACATTGTTGATTTTACCATTATGCACTTACAATAAAGTAATTATTGGCATAGCTCAATTTAATTTTTATATTGAGGTTGTGGAGGGTTGTTATCAGCAGCTGCTGAAGGTAGCTAATAAAGTAACTTGTAATCTAATTTAGTTACTTTCCAAATCAAGTAATCAGTAAAATAATTAAGTTACTTTATCAAGTAGTCCGATTAAAGTTACCTTTTCAAGGTAACTATGCCATCACTGGCACTAACTATACATACAGTGCAGATTTTACTACCAGATCAAGTGTGAGGTTTACTGTGCTTGCCCACAAATGTTTGAGTCATTTTAGTCAATTTTTAGCAATGTATAACAATTGAGAAACATAGTAGATTTGTATAACTATGTTATTTACATTTGAAACCTTTTCCAAAACTACAACAGGTTGTTTTATATGATGCCAAATACATCATGGAAAACTAAAGCCCCCTCAAATTGAAGTAGGAATAGGAATAAACTAGTAGGGATAGAAACAGCTGAGTTTCATGTCTCAGCTCTCTAAACTCCTGAGATAGGACAGAGCAGAGATGCAAACTGTATACAGACCTCCAGAGCCAGTGAAAGAGGGTCCGCTTTGGAGCGACGGTCTCCCATAAAAGTCTGTATGAGCTTAAAGATGTCCACAGCCTCCTTCTTTACTCCTCGGTCTGTAGTCACAATCATTGGCTTCTTTATGGGCTCACTGCTCCAAGCTAGCATGTTGGCAATGGAAACTTTTCTCCGAAATAAACCCTACAGTAGGAAGACAGCGAACAGACATGAATTAGTCTATTCTATTACACAGCATGTTACAGTACAAAGTCAATAATAACAATGGACTTCACTATGATTTTCTTTTACAAGAGAAAATCCTATGAAAAGATCTTGCACAATACACTGCTTAGGCTACATATAAACTAGAGTGTAAAATGTGTGTAAACAACAAAATTTCGGACAGTTTTGTGTACATGGGTGTACTCTAATGCCCGTTTTCCACTGGCTCTAATGGACCCGGTTCCACTCTACTCAGCCTGCTTTGAGAGCATTTCCACTAGAATTTGTTCCAGTATAGTATCTGCTTTTTCAGTCCCTGCTCTGGCATAGGATCTGCCAGAGTCAAGTAAGTGCTATAATGTGACCAGGGCCGTCCAGAGACCTTTATAGGGGATGGGGCTCCACTTTAAAAAGGGGCACATTGAACAAGCTCTTATAACACCGTACAACAACTTAGCAACAACCCATTTTAACCAAGAATCTAATATTTAATTGGATCATTAGGCCTGTTACAATAGCAAATTCTGCTGGACGATAAATTGTTCCAGAAGTTATGATAAACAATAATATTGTTTTGAGACCATTTTTAAGTAATATAATGGTAACGCAAGAACACATTCTCAAAGATCAGTAAACTTTAACTTGTAATGAACATTTAAAACTGGAACTGTAAACCATTTTAAATATCCAAAATAAATAAATAAAACAATAAATAACATTAATTTTGAAGTGTTTGTAAACACTTCCAAAAAAGGGCTAGTTGGAACCAAAACACTAAACTGAAGACTTATCAAGTTTTTGGTAAAAAGAGAGAGAAAAAAGAGATAAATGATAAATCAGGTCAATGGAAATTACTGAGTTTGTTTTAATTCATCATGTGATTAATTGATTTATTGATTATTGTAACAGGCCTATGGATAACACTATATCATTGTCATCATGTGGGAACAATGTATTGTGTGTTTCCCCAATAGGTATAAAGTTGCTGTTTCTGCTGCTGACAGAGCTGGAGGGCTGTGTTGATCTGTTACTGTAGGTGTTAAACAGACCATAGCAAAGGTAATTTTATTTATATAGCACATTTTCAGCAACAAGACAATACAAAGTGCTTTACAGGAATTAAAAGGAAATACAAACAAAATGACTAACCAAAGGAAAGAGCAAAAGAAGAAAAATAATCTAATAATGTTGATCCAAAGTAAAAAAAAATACTAGATACTCCTATTGAGGGTTGCTAGATAAGTACGTATCCTCTGGTCTAATTCCTTTTCTGGTTTGGAAGAATAGGAGTCTAAAAAGTAGTTGCTAAGGTTGTTTTTCTGGATTCCAAGTTCTAATTCCTGTTCTGGGTTGTTAGATAAGTATAAGTAAGTAATCTCTGGACTTTCTAAGTATGCTCTAAATTGGCAAAAGTAATGAGTTCACCACAGTTTCTAAGTGTAACAAGTTTAGAAAATGTGCCTTTATTTTTTATTTTTATAATGTTTGAAATTTCGCCAAATCCTGATTAACACTGAAGAATCCTATTTTTTTATATATATATTTTAAGAATTGTATTATTTTATTTATTTTGGTAAACACTAGTACCTGTACTGTCACTTTAAGAGAATGTCTTATGACATCAGTACTGTACTACTCTCAGTTGGGGCAAGGCTAGCTGAGAAGAGGTAGGAAATTTTCTTCGCTCTTGGTTAAGCTCATGTTTTATGAAATTTATAAAATAATTGAAAGTACATACAGCTGTGAATGTTTGTTTTAATACATATATTTCTTTTGACAAGTTCAGAACATGTCTTGTAAATATTAGAGCTGATATTGTTATTAGTTAGGCACAGGGTTTCTCCATGTGCTTATCTGCTAGGGGAATTCTGACTCCTGTGAATGGAAGAGCTGCATGTTAAAGGGCTTTTTTATTTCTATTTGTGCAGGGCTCTGCCAGCAACCTGCATTAAAGATCAACCAGTGGTCTGACTCCCTTCTTCAACTGAACACAACGCAGAACACATCAAGGTTAACCGACTGTATAAGACTAGGTTATTAGTAACCTAGAACACTACTAGTATACACTGGTTACATAAGTAATAATAAAAACTAAGTGTTCCTGTTCTGGAAGATTTTTTTCTGGATTCTAAGTTTGTTCTAATTCCTTTTCTGGGTTGCAATAATAGCAAACCCTCCTGGTAGTACCGTTAAGGTGAAGCAGAGCGAACAATGACCAGGTGGTACCAGGGCATTGAGGTGCGCTGCAGTGACAGTCGCGGTACTGTTTCTCTATAACAGGATATCTGATTCTGACCACAGTGGTGGGACCGACCCAGGCTGCCTGATAACATTAAAGTGAGAAGTTTTCTCTGCAGCCAAAACATTTCTGTGTTTTCCCACTATTGCAAGGACAATTACGAAAAATAAATAGAAACGGTTTTTCTAACGTCAACATCAAACCAGTGTACGTTGTACAGTCCCCCCCACTCCCTCTCCTCCTTATCCAATGTCTTAACAACATAGTGGCAGAGGCACTGAGAATCAATTAGACCAAGGGCAGCCAGACTAATTTATTTAGAAAAATTGTAATAATTAGCTATTATTACTATTGTCAAGGGGCACAAGCGGGCCTCCTGACGCATAGATTAAAAAAAGAACTTGGAAAAAAAAAGAAACTCAAACAAGAGCACTTGGAGCATCAGAGATAAAAGGGGCAGGGACTTTCCTCTCTCTGCCACCCCTATGCACGTGGATGTAGTGACTCATAAGAAGAGGTTTTGTGTAACATTCAAAGATTTTTATAAAAAAAAGAGAATTATTTCCACTATTTTTGACTTCAGTCTGCTCCTCTTCTGGCTCACTACCTCTCCAGCTTTAGAGAAGACCCACTTGCTGGCATATGCAATCCTTTAACTTCTACCACTTTAAATGGCTCAGCATCCAGAACCACCATGTTCTACTAGTGCCTCATCCAATTCAGCTTGCTAACCTTAAAGATATACTTAAGAAAAATATTAAAACTCCTTATTTATGTCTTGATTTCTATGTATATTTACATGATTATACTTTAAAACCATTGGATTTACCTTGCCGGGTTCAATCAGCTTCAATCCCACTTAATATCCTTACCAACATGCTCTATTTAGCATGGTTTAATAAAAAAAATGTGTCATTAAACTAAAATATTTTAAAGTGTAGGGACAAAATAACCCACAAAAACAATCTATTTTGTCCTGATTCACATGGATGACACCAAACAATGACTTCCTTGTTTACAGTATACAGTATAGTAACATTAAAGACGGCAAACTGTCATGAGGTGGGGTGGATGGTGGTGAGGAGATGACGCAGGACCCAGGTTATGGTGATGATGACGAGTTTAATGAAGGCTCAAAACAGTCCAACAGGCAGCACGGCAGAGAGATAGGCACACAGCCAAATACCGGTAGCAACTGATACAAGACTGAACTAGGAGCTAAGCTAAGCTAACCGGGACTTCACAGTTCAACCGGAGAGCTCACACGACTACTGACATAAGACAATCGACATTCGTAAGACAAGGACCCGACGAGGAACACAGACAACAGGTGGGTTTAAATACGCACGGGGTAATTAAGGGAATGAGACACACCTGGGAAACAATCAACGGGGAAGACGCAGAGGACTACACAGAAAAATTCAAAAATAAACACACAGAAACACGGATCGTGACTAAAGCCATTTAAAAGTATGGCTACAAGCTGCCTGCCATATAAACTTAAAACATGAGGAAATGTAGCAGCGTAATGAAACTTGCTACATAATAAATTGACTAAAGCTTACCATAATATTTGGCAAAATAAAAAAAATGAAACAAAACTTCCACAGGTAGGATGTATTGATAAGAAATCTGCTGAGTAAGCAGTATGGGATGTAGCATCGATGTGCGCGTGTACAGTACCACAAGGCAGGACGGATTGATGGGAAGCACAGATAGTTAGAACACCAAATCTGTGGAAACCTGATTACTTTGGAGTACAGCGAAGTAATCACTTTGGAAATTAAAGGTGCAATGCTACTTGACACAGTAATGGCTATTGCAATGCAGCCAATCCAGAAGTGACAGTCATTTTTATTAGCACTGACTGGCTGAAACCCATGAAGAAGTGCCTGAAGCAGTGCAGTTGATGGATAAGGCACTTGAATAGGGGGAAGAGGCACCTTAAGAGGAGATATAACTCCTTTGCTCTGGAGTCATATCTGGAGTCATTGATGAAAAGCATTTGCTCAGTTGAGCTATTTGTGGGCAACAGTGATCCTGGTCCCTAACCATTGAAAATACCAGAGATCCCATGTATTTATGCACCAAGAGCAGGGGGAGCCATTAAATAAGTAAGACCCTATAGGTCTTCATTTACTTTTGTATAAGTCAGTCAAATAGTTTTTCAGTAGAGGCCATTACATCTCATAGGCATGTGGTGTAGCTCACTTACATGCAAACATGCATCACTATCTGACTTCCATTTTGGGCCCATGTACTTATCAGACACCTTACCATCCTTATAGCACAATGATATTTTTCATTCCGGTACAAGAACAATAAAATTTTAATTGGTTGCTCTCTATCCACATAAAATTTGTGCTGTAAACTGGTTTAGTTTGTATTTCATAGACATATTGCCATGTATCATCATTGATATGATTGTTTTCTGATAACCTGTCCACGACACATGCAGATATCTGAACTCTAAAGAAAGAACATGCAGTGGGCCAAGAAGACTGACAAGCAAAATGTTAGAATTATTACCAGAACACAAATTCAGGAGTTTGGTTTCTTTTATGAAGTACCTGTGTATGTTTGTTGAAATGCTTGGATGCCCAGTTTTCAATGTCAGTCTCAGAGGAGGGCTTTCTCAAGCTAAATTCTGTGAATATGCCACAGCTTGCACTTGGCATCATATTCCTGGCATTTCGACTGGCTTCAAACTGGGCACAGGCTCCAAGATCCTCTGACTGTTGGGAACAAAAGACAAAGACATAAAGCATCGACCCTTAATACAGAGCTGCTGCAGCAAAATAAGGTTTGATTAGACAAAGACAACTTTAATGTAAATACACATATTCTAATGCAAAACAGAAGACAGGAGTCTTAATAATGTTCGACAAAAAGTGATAGGAAATTAAAGGAGCAGATACAATAACTACAATATCCCTACAGCACTATAAACGGTAAACAATCAACAATTCTGGGCAGATATGATCACTTTAATCTGGACCACAGAACAGAAACAATGAAAATATGTATTACTTTACCACTTCTAATCTTTTAAAAAAAGGCCATGTTGGCAGCATTTGTTTCTCTCTGTGGAGGTAAGGAAGCAATGAAATTGTAAGTCAGCTCTTTTTTAACTAAATATTTCCACAAAAGTTGACTCGTTTTATCAAAACTCTGTAAAATAGTGTTATTTACTGTGAGACCAGTGAGAAATGTTTGACATTATGAATCTTTAACTCCAGGATCCATCAAAAGAGTCCTAACTCCCTTCCAGGACTGTTTTCTGGGTAGATTTCCACCCACTTTTTCTGATCTGGCCCTGGTTTCTGTGACCAAACACAGGGGGGACAGAAACTTCCCCAAAATCTATCCCCTTAGTGGAAAGGTTTCTGAAGTGGAAACAGACAATACCCTCAACCTGACTTCAAAGCATACACAAAACAGAAAATAACAGCGAATAAAGACAAATATGAGATGTGATGAAGGCATCCAGTTTCTGCACCAACTGTGAGCATTGGTGGTGATCTTTGCTCTCTAAAATTTGAGAAGTGTATAAAACTTGTGTCATTAAAAGCAATAACTGATAACTTATCATCCTCATCATAAATAAGTATCAAGTCAAAAAGCTTTAACTGAAATGAAATTATTGCTAGTATTTTTTATAACTTTCAACAGAGACCAGTTCGTGAAAGAGACCAAAAGTTTTCTTCTACTAATATGATAACACTGATGGCTTGAAGCTCATGAAGCTCAACTTGCTTTCAAAATGGAAAAACACTCTAAAATACTTCCTCTAAACTAATATTAACCTACTTCTTCCTGCTTCAAAGTTGTAGTTGACCAAGAGTCTTTAGGTATAATTTACTACTTGTTTGTTTCCACTGCAAGTCTTTTAAAATCAACAATGTTCCACCAAATAAAAAACACGAAGGTTAATCAGAATGTTACACGTGTCCTAAAGTTTTTGAGCTAATGCAAAAATAAAATTCAAACAAACAAAAAAAAATCAACAGTAGTATTTCTCCATTCTCCTAACAATGAAAGAAGCTGTACCTGGGAAGGGTGGAGGTATGGCTCAGGGGAAGCCAGGTTAGTCTGGACAGAGAGGCTTTTCTCCAGTAGTGCCTGAGAGAACCCCAAACGGTCAAAGGTAGTGCGTTTCCAGTGGTGGCCATCGCCCTGGGCTAGTGCCTCATCCTCACTGAATGCCCTTACCACAGGCCCTGGTAGTGGCAGAGGTACTGCTCCATCACTTTCATATCCGTCTTTGGAGCCACTGCAATGGGTTACTCCTCCTCCCTGACCAGAGTCCCAACTGCTCCTCTGTTTCATGACCTGCTGGGCTTCCCATGCCAGCCTGGCCTGGGCCAGCATGACCTCTGATCCTGTGCCTGGAAGCTCCTCTTTCCCGCAGCGTCCCAGCTCCTGGGGGAGGGATGGCTTGCGGCTCTTGCGTTTACGATTGGCACTTGGGGAGAAACCACCAGGCCCAGCTGTAGAGGAGGAGGAGGACAGTGAGTGAGTCTGACTAGATGTCCAGGAAATGGAGTCTTCAAAGATAAACCTTTGAGATCCTTCTCCTCCCTCTCCACGATAGTCCAAAAGTTGGCGGGGATCTCTAATCAGAGACTGGCTATGCTGCAGAGTATAGGACCCTCCAAATGATCCACCAAAGCCTCCATTAGTACCGTAACGCTGTAGACGGTCAGCAGTCTTGAAGCGTGGACTGGAAGATGACTGTTCCACGTACACCAGCTGTTTGACATATTCCTTTCCTACAGGACTGTACTCCAGGCTCTGAGCTTTTTCTGGACATTTTTGCCTCGTCAGAACCAGTTGACCATAGGACGACTGGCTCTGCTTGGGGGAGTGGTAGAAGGGAGCTGGAGACTTCCGGGATGGTGATTTGTTTGTACCATAACGGGAAGATGAGTCTGAAAGGTTCATGTCAATAGGTGGCTCTTCATAGATGGGTGGTGGCTTAAAATCAGATGGAGGTTCCTCATACAGGGGGGGCTCAAAGGCGTAGCGGGGTGATGGAGGCTGGGACTCAGTGGAGGGGCGGCGGTGGGTTCCACTGCTGCCTAGCTCGGCCCGCTTCAGATATGGAGACTGACGACGGTCAGAGTAGAGAACAGGTGAGCCATTTGGTTCTGAGGGGGGGTTTCCTCCAGATGAATGGCGATTTCGCAAGGTGTTGCCTCCTCCGGGGGTTGGGGATTCACAGAGTGAGTAGCCATTTCCTTGATGAGTCAAAAAGCTGGGCTCCCTGTCTGTCACCTTGATGAGCATCCGCTCCTTTGTACCAGTATTCCAGCGGAAAGAAGAAGTCCTGAATAGATATGGAAAAAAGCTGTTATACATTACAATTCAGTTCAAGAAAGTCCTAATGTCAGTACTTATAAAGCCTTTTACAATAATCAGTCTAAGTAAAAGGATGATGAGTAATATTAACCCTTGTGCGTGCGAGGACTGAGGCAAATGATACAAGTGATATGGGTGTGGGGTCAGTTGGACCCCATTTGCAAATACAAGGGGTAAGCAAACCAAGGGCAAAAACATATTCTGTAAAAGTGCAAGAACACAGAAGTTAGAATCAAAATTTTAAGCGCTGCATAAATTTATAGCGGCAGATAATGTGACTGTATTTCCAGTGTGATTTACCAAGATCCTTTTCAAAAAAAGTCCTCCCCTCTTAAAAGGAAAGGAGTTCTAATGTGTTCTCAATTTCTACAGTGTAGACCTTCAATGTAGCTTCTAAGTAGACTTGCCAACAATTCTGCCTCTTCTAAGTCCTTGAGGAAAAGTGGTTAAAACGTTAAGTCCAAGTTAAGTCCATTCTTTATCAGCCCATTTGCACTGCAAGGCCGGGGCAGGATTTTCTGCATTAGCGCTTTGAACCTGGTCCCACCCTGTCCTCTGGAATCCCAAGGGCTGTGCTTTATACTCTGGCTACAAAAGTGTGGATGAATGCGACACCTGACAACAGGCATGTGGAAACTGGGCCAAAATTAACCAGAGTGGTGGGGACCCAAGATCCTCTTGTTATTTTTGTAAGGCTGCAAAATACTTGCAATATTCATATTGCTAAGGAATGTTTGGAGTCTATTCACTGCTTCAGGAATTGGACGACTTGATAGAATTATGAATTATGGTCTGGGACATCAATTTCTGACCTTAAGGTTAAGTTAATTTGGGTTACACAACAGAACAATGATACAAAGCACACCAGGGAGTTGTCTTGCTGGTTGCAATAGGATGGAAGCTGGCTGTGCCGATGCTCCAACTGACACTGTGACATTAAAAGATCAGTAAAACCCCTTTTTCTGCAGCAGTGACACAACAAACCTGTCACTTGATACATACTTAGGGATGTGCTAAAGCTTTGAAATGTTATCTTGCCCACTGTAGAGATTTTAAGGTCCAGCCATGAGAAGAACAAAGTGGGCTGACCTACAAACAGCGAATCCCTGCCATCTTGGTAGTCCTCACTCCAAACATTGTAATGTCACTGTAATGGCTGGTTAACTAAACATGAAGAATCAATTGTCCAAAAGGTTTTTGAATTATAATTCAGCCAATACATTGTTTCATTTCCCCTTCTATTTTGTGATCAGGTTGTCTGAACACATTCAAGTTGTTCTTAAGTGAATCTTAAGGTTCATAAAACATCTATATTCACAATTTGTCATGATCCGTGTTTCTGTGTTTAGTTTTGAGTTTTTCTGTGTGATTCTGTTTCCCTGTGAGTCTCTGTCCTGTCCTCCCCATTGATTGTCTCCCAGGTGTGTCTCATTCCCTTGATTACCCCGTGTGTATTTAGTCTCACCTGTTGTCTGTGTTCTTCGTCGGGTCCTTGTCTTACGTTTGTCTTAGTTTGTCTAATGTCTGTTCGTCTGCCGGCACAGTTGAACTGCGAAGTCCTGTGTCGGCAGTAGCTCATCGCGTCAGTACCTTATTATCAGTTGCTACTGGTATTTAGCTGAGTGCTAACTTCTCTGCCGTGCCGCCTGTTTGCGGACTATAGAGCATCTTCGTCATTAAACTCATCTTCATTTTCACCATAACCTGGGTCTGTCTGCGTCCTCATCCGCACCTCATCCACACCAATCGTGACACAATTGTGATATCTCTGCATCATTCAATTGGTTATTGGCTTTCAGTAATGCCGGTAGCTATATAGCTGTATGCACTGTGTGCACCTAGAGATTTTCCTTTAAGTAAAAAAAATAAATTGGATTTTTTATTATCTGACCTCTCTATTATAAACCAAATTGGGCAGAAAGAAAATTATTTTGTGTCAAAAAATCTTGTACGCAGCCCACATCTGTGTGCATCTGTGGGGGTGGACACATGTAGGTCCTAAACCTAAATCTTATTAGCTCTGAAGAGCTAACTTCCCGTAACTTAAATGTGACTATGCAGTGAAGCTAGCGAAAAGTGAATAAGCAGTTTTAAGAGGGGCCAAGCTCAGGGATCACAAAAACCCCTGAACTTTTTATTGTGTGTGTGGTTCTATTGGGGTTGCCGGTTTAACAACTTTTTTTTCGTGAACTGAAGAGCTAACTGGTCATCCGGTTGACTGACCATGACATCTACCACGCTCTTCTTGAGTGTCGTGCTAAAACTGCGGGAAGGTTAAGAAGTTAAATCTAGTCTAAACTTTGCCAAGTATAAGTTTAACAAACATTGTTGCTGCACCTTCCCCTCCTCTGGAAGTCTCAGACACACCACCTGAACCTGGGAATCTCTATCCCCCATATCCCATGGATAAATACCAGTAGGGTGTGCTTTCCTGTTTTCATTATTTAGTATAATTGGTTAAAAAAAAAAGAAAAAGAATGAAAAAAAGCCTGTTGAATCCTCACATTATGTGCATGTGGCTTGTATTTGTGTGGTTTAGGTTTGTGATGGTTTTGTGCAGCACACACTTTTGGGAACTGGAGTTTTGGCCTTGTGAGGGTTATTTTCTGTTTGCTGTTTTCTCTTAGTCATCCACCAGATGGAGCCAGGAGGCTCCTATCACCTGGAGGGCGGTCCAGGTGTCTGGACTCCATGCACCTGCAAGCAATTCTGCCTCATCAGCTTGGAGTACAGGATACAGGAGAAGTGGGTCGCCAGCACTTCAGCGCCTGAGTGACTGTTGTGGTACTCTCAGCTCCCCTGAGCTTCACCGCTGAGTTTTTTTCTATATGAACTTACCTTTGGCCTCCTCACAGGTTTCCCTCGTGGCGCCTTGGAAGATACCTATTGTGTTGCCCGAGTCCTTCACCAAAGAACTCTCCAAGAAGATTCTCCAGTGTTCTCAGTCCATGACTGGGGAAGATCTGCTCCTCTTTCCATGGTCTGTTCTGTTACCTGTCCACCCTCCTACGCTACACCTTCCCACAGCCTCCAGTAATCTCTTCCACTTCTCTTTTCATCTGTAACCAAACCAGACCACTACTTCCCCCACAAGCAATCCAAACTCCAGTGACCTAACCTCTACCCCTGGTGGATTAACCACAACCTCAAGCTTCATCCAGTTTTCATCTGTCTTGTTACAGCCATTTTACAAAAACACTGTTCTGATCATCAGTGTTCTGCCTCTGGAATACTGACAATCCCGATCAACTGGTTCCAGGACAAGAATCACACCCTTCATTTAATCATTCGTACGTATAGTACAGTGCTGTACATACACTGTACACTGTACGTACAGCACTGTACGTAAAGTGCTGTACTGTAAATCCAACAGGCCCTGTGACCCTGTTGGATTTCATTATATATTTTTTTCTCTTTTGTAGCTTGTTAGCTTATCCATTCCTTACCATTCTACAGTTTTAATTTTACTAGGCCATCTAACAATTTGTTGACTTAAAGTGCATATTTAAGGCTCTTTTAAATACAGTCAGCAGTCTTGAAGCTGCTGACTGCAGCCCAACAGCTGTGGTTTGATTGCTGAGGCCACAGAGTTTGTTTTTTTTTTTTAACTTTTTTAACCTGTTTATTTGCAGCTATTTGGGCTGTACTTGGTCTGGATATAGTGAGGCAGAAAAACAACTGAAAAAAAATAAAACTTATTTTAGAATTGGGTCAGATTCATCCAGCTGGGAAGGCAAGATTTCACCACCAACAGTACGTCAACTAACACAGCAATCTACAGTGCGCACTTCTGTGAGGAAGCTTGCAACGAAAGCAACCCGAATGAATACTAGACGGGATCCAGAAGAAATGACAAATAGAGGTTAAATCCACTGCAGTAACACCAGAACAACAACACTGATGGGGAGCAGAGACAAAACTAAGCCAGAGTCCCAGCTTTGACCTGGAAGAGCGTCGCTGGAGAGTAAGACTTAATACATGTTTAAGATCGAACATTGAAGACTCATAAGTCTTCAATCTTCGACCTTAAACATGTAGCCGATTTCATGCTCAAGATTGGTCACCTTCTCCAGGTCTTATTCCATGTTTTTAGCTGCGCAGTCCGAAAAGTTCTCCATCTACGTCATTAACGGTTGTAGCTAGGGGGCGCTATTTTTAAGGTGGAGCCGAAGCCAAATTCAACTTTTATTTTGAAATATGGGCCTTTTGTCACCAAAAAAAGTGAATTTCAGACATGTTACGATATAAAGGCTTCAACATTTGCTTAAAGTGGAAGATGCACTTTTAGGATTTTAAAGGACAGCTGAAGTGTTTTGTTTCAGAATTCTCACATTTTGGAGAGAAGTTGTTTGAGTTTAATCTGTAAATGTGTACAGCATTTGCTGTTTGAGAACACCAGTGAACAAATTCACTCCTTCATTTATTGCTTTATTATAATATTCATTCATATAACAATAACTGACAGGATAGTGAGGGGTTAGCTATTAATTCCTGATAATCAGGTAGTGCCCCAACTTGGTAATTTTGATCAAAAATGTACAATCTACTTTTCCCTAATTATGACAACTACTATATCATATTCTAATTCTTTAATTTTTTCTGCTCTTAATTAGAAAGAACCATTTGTGTTAAAAAAGACTGCTGCAGGATCTAAAAATATATTAAAAGTTTTCTTAGACTTTAAAACTCTAAAAGATACTATCATCTAGACAAAATTTAGTATCGGAATGGATCAAAACTAAAAGTCAAAATCTGAGTATCAATCTGTTTGGCGTGCTGGGGCCAGAAGAGAGACCAAGATTCCTCCATTGTGATGTAAAACACTCACAGGACTTTGGCACCAAAACAAGGAGGTCCAGTTTGTCTTGTGTCTCTGTGTTTAGGGAGAGAGCAGAGTTTTTTTCAAAAATGTTCACTGGCTTGTATTCAGCCTACAGATTGTATCTAATCCCAGCTTTCAAGCTGAGCAGAGGAGGCTACCTGTCCTGAGCATGCAAGGGGCAGCTTCAGCCTCAGCAGAGCCCTGTTACAAACAAGAGAGACACAAACAATAAAAAATATCATTATCGTATAATATTCTCAAATAATGCATAACAGTCATCAAATTTACTAAGACCAAGACCTCGTCAAAAGAATAGATCCAAGAAGCAAAACAGTAAGCTCCACTTCTCCAACACCCCTACAGGGCAGGAGGGTCACTCAGGATGGGGAACAGCAGATGAACAGGGTGAAAAAGAGAAGTGTGAAATTGATTGCTGCTTTATCCATCCTGCAATTCTAAATACTCTCACAGGCAAATCCTCTTGTCTAGGCCTCAATAGTGACACTGTGTGAGGGTCTGTGTATTAGCTCATGTTATTATGCCCACATTAGAGTGAAAGAGAAAAAAACTAGGGCAGGATTAGGTTTCACTGAGCTCTGCTATCAACTTTAGTTTTTTTCTTTTTATTCCTTGTTTTTCTCCTCTAACCATGTCCATTTTATTTCAACATTTTACCACAAAAATAAACTGCAGAAATGAGCCTTTCAGGGTGGCAGCACATTGGAGTAGCTCTGTACTTTCATTGAAAATGTCTCTTTATCAAACTTTCATTCTTGCCTTTTTGGAGGAAAATGGCTTATTTGACAACCACTCCTTGTTTCATATTTTCATATTTTTGTTATTTTGTTATGAAGCGTAATCATAGCAACAGCGTGGTTTACAACAGGGAGTAGGTGATAAACATAGGAAAGGCTGAAATTATACCACAGCTGAAGCCAGAAATTCCAGAGGAGTTGAAAAGGAGGCATCATGGATGCAGAGCAGGAGCAAAGAGGAGAGAGAGAAGGAGGAAATTCAAACCATCTCTACCATCCATCGCAATGGGCAACGAGAGATTGTTAGCTAACTAGATGGATGAACTTCAAGCCCTGACAAGGACTCAGCAAAAGAAAGGGAGGCGGATTAGCAGTGCTTTGAACAACAGATGGTGTCTTTCAGGACATTTTAAATTAAATTCAAATTCAAAAATACTTTATTAATCCTAAAGGGAAATTAAATGTTTTTGTAGCTCATTAATTCAGATTCTTCAAAGAGTTATTGAAGATGGTGACGGCTGTTGGTTAACTTAACACTTTATGTTACTGCGAAGTGTCGTGTCTCCAGTCCAGACATTGAACTCTTGAGAGCAAGCTTCCATCCACATGATTTGACAAGAGAGTTCACCAGTGTTATTTTACCAGTTATTTACAATCCACCCTCAGCTGTTGCCAATAATGCATGTGATGTCATCAGTTCGGTTGTTGCTAGAATACAGACATTTGTGGCATTATCTGGTGGTTTTAATCATGCCTCTCTCTTCAACACTGCCAACGTTTCACCAGTTTATTAGCTGCTCCACTTGAGAAAACAAAGACTTTGGATTTATTTTACGCTAATGTCAAAGATGCATACGTCTCAAAACCAAGACCTCGTCTGGGGAAATTGAATCATAATCTTGTTTTTCTCCACTCCAAATACAAACCCCTTGTGAAGAGGTTGCCTGTCAGGAAGATGACTGTTAGGAAGCGGTCACAGGAAGCAGAGGTTGAAAATCTCAAGGGTTGTTTTGAAGTAAATGATTAAACTATTCTCTGTCAGCCACACGGAGATTCAAAGATTCAAAGATTTTTATTGTCATACCATTTCACAATTGCTTGTTTGTGGTACGAAATTGGAACTCGGGTCCCAGATCAACACGTCAGTCACTGCCCTCCCTATGCATTGCTATGGCAGGCCCCAATAATGGAGTACTCTATACTATATATGTGTGTAACTTAATTAATTAAATATTTTAAAAAGTAAGATGTAGCTGAATTTGGTGCAGCTTGAGTTCATCAGTCTGACGGCTGAAGGGAAGAAACTATTTCTCAGCCTGGTGGCCTTGCTCCGGATGCTCCTCAGCCTCCTCCTGAGGGGAGCGGCTGGAACAGTCTGAGTGCAAGATGGCTGGAGTTCTTCATGATGAGGACCACCCTCCTCCTGCATCGTACTGTGTAGAGGTCTGAGGTGGAGGAAAGGCTGCTCCCCACAGTCCTCTGTGCAGCCTTAACCACCCTATACAGAGCCGTCCTCTCAGCAGCAGTGCATCTGCTGCGCCACACGTTGATGCAGGTGCAGAGCATCCTGTGACCAGGTGAGGTCACTGAATATATATGTATATGTATATATATATATATATATATATATATATATATATATATGTATGTATATATATAATAAGTTATGGTGTTGGTAGGGATCGTTCTCAATGCTGCATTCACATTCACAACATCTGCGCAGAATATGGACTGGAAGCCCCGAGGTCAAAGTGGGGAACACTCCCAAAGGTGGTGGAGAATGACCGAGCTAAGATCCTGTGGGACTTCCAGATCCAGACAGACAAGATGGTAATGGAGAACCAACCGGACATTGTGGTGGTGGATAAAGAACAGAGGAAAGCCGTTGTGGTGGATGTAGCAATACCAAGTGACCACAACATCAGGAAAAAGGAGAAACTGGAGAAATACCAGGGCCTCAGAGAGGAACTGGAAAAGACCTGGAAGGTGAAGACCACAGTGGTGCCTGTGGTCATCGGGGCCCTCGGGGCAGTCACCCCCAAACTGGAGCAGTGGCTAAAACAGATCCCAGGAACAACATCAGACATCCCAGATAGCACAGAATCATTGAAACAACATTGAATCAACGTCATCCAGAAACATTGAATCAACGTTGAAAGTGGTCGGTGACTTGTATGTTGAGTCAACGTTAGGGTTTCAACCATAACTGACATTATATCAATGTTGATTCAACCATCATCTGTATGTATGTCTGTATGCATATTTGTGTTGATTCTACATTGAATCAATGGTGATTCAACCTTCATCAGAACGTGGATCTGCATGCAGATTTGTGTTGATTCTACATTGAATCAATGTTGATTCAACACTAATTTGACTGTGGATGTACATGCATATTTGGGTTGTTTTTATATTGAATGAAAGCTAAGGATTTATGTACATTTTAGGTCTGATAGGTCTACATCATAACATGCCACTAAAAGTTTCTTCACTGGTGTTAAACACTATATTATTGGCAGATGATGGGTAAACTGTATACAAAAGTTTAAAAATGACAACATGGGTTTGATTTAACATTTTATTTAAGAAAAGAGGGACAGATCTTTAAACATATTTGATTCCTTTTTGACTGTCAAAGCAACAGTCTGTTGTCCACAGAAGAACAGAGTCCATGAAGTTAAGCTTTGTACTGTATGAAGTAGGGAAACAGTACAAGTTGTGGTAACCCCAGTTTGACTCTGGTTGGCGTCACTTTGATTCCTTGCGATGTCTTCCTCTCATTCTGGCGCATAATGAAGCCACTTCTTGACAGTTTTGCTGCAGTCCTCAAGAGTCAGCTTTCGGTCAAACTGCAGAGCAACGGCTGCAAAAAATAAAAGTGAGGAAGGTGCCAGTTAGAAATATGATAAACATTTGAAAAGTTCTGAAACACAATGAAAGATTAAACAGTGTACTGGTTACAGGTCTGAGAACAAATACAAACCATATAGTTCCCCATGTACACTCACTGTTAAATTAATATCTTAATCTCTCATTAATATTTATCTTAATGTTTACATATACAACTGCATTTACCCATCAAGCTGCAGTATAGTGTAGGATTTATGATATTGATATTAAATCAATATTTAAAATAAAGGGCTGTTTATCAGAAAACCTAACAATAAAACTCAGGAGGATCAGGTTTATTTAACACACCAGAGACAAATAAATCGAACAAAAGGTGATTTATAGTGTAGTTGGAAAAATTATAATTTATACAGAATAAACTGCCATCAAATAGCTGGTTCAATCTTCCATCAACTACAAATATTTCCAAATAAGTTGATTAAATTCCTTAAAAAGTCTCTATATGCTAATAAAGATCCCACACAAGTAACAATAGTCCAGTTCAGTTTAACCAGTTACCAATCCAAGGATCAACAGACTGAATCAGTCATTAGCAGGTTTAGTTCAGTGTTTCACCTGCCTTACATGTTAAGTGTTTCCCTTCTGCCTCACCTGGATTGAATCTGTGGATGATTAACAACCTTCTGCACTTCTTGATGGCTGCAGACGGTCATGTAATCATCCAACTCAGCTGTTCTGGTACAGAGGTTCATTTAAGCACGACCCTAAGCACATCATAATAAAAAGTTAAAAACAAGTGATTACTATCACAACAATTTAAAGCCCACCTGGAGCAGCCAGCCTTACACTTCCTTGTCCACCACATGCTCTCCCAGACCAAACAATAGGTCCCGCCCTATTTTAAAAACTCAAATCCCACAAAATCTCACAGGATTTCATACTTAGGCCTGGAGTGGTGGGTAGGATGAAAATAATACAAAAGGAGACATGACCTCAATTATTAAAAATATCCGTTTTGCCCCAAAATAACCAGGATTACTATGGGCACAAAAGAATGCCCTTATTTTTCAATAAACACATTTAAGATCAAAGTAATATTGAAAAACTTACCATAAAAGTGCTCAGCGGAGAATTCAATTCAGAAGCTGGTTGCAAACAAGCCAGCAGCAAAGTGGCTGTTTGGTTGGGACAAACCACAAGTGTAAAAACTGGGGAGGTGGACTGTACAACTCCTAGTACAGACTTGTAGATGTTTTTGTGTCAACACATTATGCACAGTCAGTAATAATATTTACAGACAAGTAAGAAAATGTACAGAAAGGAATCACAACCCACTGTTCTCAACATGTAGTGCTTAATTTGAAACATGATTAACCCCCACCTAGTAATAAAATGTTCTGACCCAGAGCTCAAGGAGGGGGAGGGAAGAAGGGATGAGAGGGGGTAAAGAGGAGAAGGTTGGGAGGAGCGGCTGGGTGGGGGAGGTTTGGGAGGGAGTAGGGGGAGATGAGGAGGTGATGAGGGCTGCAACAAACTGCCCAGATTGCACACAACGGTAAATCAACATTGAATTATAGTCAGAAGGGTTGATTTTTGGTTGAGGTCAACAACTGACGGTTGATCAACCATCAAACAACCATCCACCTCCAGCCAAGTAACCAATGTTGAAACTGTGTCATTGAATCAATGTTGTTTTGTGGTTGAAATCTCATGAATGAAATGCTAATGTCTGATCAACGACTGATCAATGTTGAATCAATGTTGAATCAATGTCAGCTCTTTTGCCACACCCCTTCCCCTCCTCTCCTCCTCATCAGAGCTCTTGGTCAGAGCATTTTATTAGTGAGTGGGGGGTATTACATTCTAAATTAACCTCTGTAAAGGATAGTGGGTGAAGATTCATTTCTGTACATTTTCTTTCTTTTTCATAACAAAGTCCTACTGACCATTTGTGTGTGATATATTGACACAAAAACATCTACAACTTACTACAAGGAGTGGAGCGGTCCACCCCCACTATTTACATGAGTGGGATGTCCCAAACACACACAGCCACTTCTCTGTTGGCTTGTGGGCAAAAGATGTTAATTCAATGTTGAATTGCCATCATGTGCAATCTGGGCAGGTGCAGAGCTATGGGGGGTTTGGGGTGCGGTTTCAAGTCGCTTAAATGTCTGATTATAGACTGAGAAAGTCTACCGCCTGTTGAGAAAGGTCTATTTAATGATAAAGTTACTTTCCCTCAATGGAATATATACTAGTCAGTCCCAGTGACCGTTTCACTCTCGGTTTAGCCGATGTGTTTCCTGGGTAAAGATCAAACAAAAAACGCAGACCAACCTCCCCACCCCTCGCTCAACAGTTTCAATTGAATGGTTGTTTGATGGTTGATCCAGCTTCTGTCGTTGACCTGAACCATACATGCAGCCTTTGTGATCATAATTCAACATTAAATTAACATCGTGTGCTATCTGGGTAGATCTTCCCCAAACCTTGACATCAATCAAACTGACCTGCGTTTTTTCAGTTCAGCAAAACCCCGTTAATCAGACGTCAATTAATATCATGTGTGTTGAATTAGGGAAATGCCTAAAACTTGTAGGGCCTGGAGGACCAGTGCTGAAACACACTGGATTCGACGTTGGCATTTCATTTATTTGATGTCAACTACAAAACAACATTGATTCAATGACACAGTTTCAACATTAGTTAATTGGCTAGAGTTGAATGGTTGTTTTATAGTTGATCCACCATCAGTTGTCGACCTCAACCAAACATGCAACCTTTGTGATAATAATTCAACATTGAATTAACATATTTTCCAACAAGCCAACAGCGAAGCAGCTGTGTGTTTGGGACATCCCACTCATGTAAACGGTGGGGTGGACCGCTCCACTCCTTGTAGTAAGTTATAGATGTTTTTGTGTCAATATATCACACACACACAGTCAGTGAGAATTATTATGAACAAGTAAAAAAATGCACAGAAAGGAATCACCAACCACTATCCTCTACAGTGCTTAATTTAAATGTGATAACCCCCACTCAGTAATAAAATACTCTGACCCAGAGCGCTGATGAGGAGGAGAGGAGGGGAAGGGGTGAGGGAATACAGCTGACATTGATTCAATATTGATCAGATGTTGATCAGACATCAGGATTTCAGTCATTAGATTTCAACGACAAAACAACATTGATTCAATGACACAGTTTCAACATTGGTTACTTGGCTAGAGGTGGATGGTTGTTTGATGGTTGATCCACCATCATTTGTCGTCTTCAACCAAAAATCAACCATTAATCAGACTTCGGCATTTCAGACATCAGATTTCAACCACAAAACAACGTTGATTCAATGTCACAGTTTCAACGGTTTGATTGGATGGTTGTTTGATGGTTGATCCACCGTCATTTGTCGACTTCAACCAAAAATCAACGATTCTAACTATTTTTCAACGTTGATTTAACATCATGTGCTATCTGGGTACTCAGTCCAGAAATGTGCAGTTCTAGGCACAGCCAAGATACTGAAGGAGAACCTCAAGCTCCCAGGCCTCTGGTAGAGGACCCGAGCTCAAAGGATGAGAGAGACCACCCGCGGAGGGTGAGAAGGGAATTTTTTTTTTTTTTAATAATTATAATGTACAGTGTTTTTTTTTGTGTATCGTGTTTTGTGTGCTGAGGAGCGATCAGAAACGGCAGAAAACAGACTCCAGGGGAGGCAGGCAGTTCTCTTGCCTCATGGCAGGGGGCGCTCATGATCCCAGATATTGTGACTCCACAACTGCAGAGTAAGACACAGTGAGCTAGCTATGGAGCTAGCCACACAGTAAATAAGTAAAGTACAGTGATATATTTGTTTTCTCCTCTCTTCCGACGTCAACATGAAAGACATTTCTACACTTAAACAGTTTTCTAAAGTGGATTTTCAATTGAAGCAGGAAATAATAACTAAAGGAAGACCAACACCGGAGCTGAAAGTTTTGCTTTGAGACAGTTTGATGATTCTCAAACGGAGTAGAAAAGACATGCCGAGGATAGACTTGGCTTTGGATGAACGGATATTTTTGTGCAGAATTAGCGGTGCATGGATTTCATTGATACAAAAAGGTAAGGCAGCAATAAAATGTTTTTTTTAATGAAATGTGCGTTTTGTGGGCTACAGTTTATGTTTAAATAATTCAGTAAAGTAGAAGCGGTAGCTAATCTACCACAGCAATTATTTATTAATAAAACATTAAGCCTAAAACGTACTACAACAACATACTGAATGTTCTGTTCTGTGTACAAAATTCTTGAATGTTTTTTGGTGTTAAATCCTAAAACATGAAGTGGTATTGTTGTCAGTTACTATGGCAACGAGTCTGCGTAGCTTGACGAATACAGATCACTTTGCTGTGGATCATAGCACGAAATCAATACCTACATTTCTAAGTTTCACTGAGTTAACGCGGCTATGGATGACATGTAAAAGGTTAGTCTTTTTGCCCTCCAGAGTTGTTTGCTTGCGCTAAATTTCCGTACGTCCAATAACATGGATGGTGTCTAAGTCATAAGTCAGTGGCTCACCAGCAATGAACCTCACCGCACGTCACTGATATATATATATATATATATATATATATATATATATATATATATATATATATATATATATATATATATATATATATATGCATACACACCCACCCACCCAGGAACCTTCAGCTACTCCTCCAATGTACAGGGGATGAAGAGGATCCTTGTCCCTTCTGAAATCCACCACCATCTTTTTCATGTTGATGCTGAGGTTATTTTCTCTGCACAAGGTGTTCCACCTCCTCTCTGTATTTGGACTCATCACTATTTGTGATGCATCCCACTACTGTTGTGTTGTCAGCTTTGCAGGGTCTTGCAGGGTGTCTTGCTGAGCAGTCATATAGTGAAGAGGAGGGGGTTCAGCAGACAGCCTTGTGGCAAGCCAGTGCTGAAGGTGATGGAGGAGAAGACGGTGTCATGGATCTTGACAGTTTGAGGTCTGTTAGTCAGGAAGGCCAGAATCCAGTTCAGGATTTCCCCCAGAAAACTTGCTAAGCCCGGTGGCCGGTCCATTAGCAGTCCACTGTGCTTTTTAATTAAAAGATATTAAGTTGACAGGACATGTAAAAATATTAGTGAGTAATTATGTTACTGGAAGACATTGCTGTCAATTCTTAATTCCTGAGAGTCTTAAAAACAACAAATCAAAAATAATACTATTAAAAATAAATATCAATTATTTGCACTTCTTTTAAATCCAAACTAAGTCACCAGTCAGTGGATCTAAAACCATTAAGTACTGCTGATCACATTTAGAATTAAGCAGCTGCTCAAGGGCACCCAGGCCTTCAGGGGCTCCATAAATGCTAACATTTTATCACAGATCAATGTTGTTGTTCTCAATAACATTTATTGAGAACAATAATAAATTATTTATTTGTTCTCAATAAATAACATTTATTGAGAACAAATGTTAAATTTGTTTGAGAATATCAATGCTATTAAATTTGATTTTATGGTTTCAGCATATATAAATTAAATATAATTGCTTAACATTTAAATTTAAGATTTTAAGGAGTTGGCTAGTTTACTTTGTAAAAGTTCAAAGAACAATATTCATAGTCAGACCGGTTGTTGCCGCAGCTACAATCTGATGCTGTGAGTTTAATCTATGACTTTGAGCTCTGTTCACATACAGGTGCTGGTCAAAAAATTTGAAAATCATGAAAAAGTTTATTTAAATCAGTAATTCCATTCAAAAAGTAAAATTTGCATATTATATTCATTAGTTACATATAGACAGATATATTTCAAATGTTTATTTCTTTTAATGTTGATGATTATTACTGACAACTAATGAAAACTCCAAATTCAGTATCACAGAAAATTAAAATATTGTGAAAAGGTTCAATATTGAAGATCCCTTGTGCCAGACACTAATCAGCTATTTAACTCAAAATACCTTAAAAGGCCTTTAAATGGGTCCTCAGTCCAGTTCTGTAGGCTAAACAATAATGGGGACGACTGCTGACCTGACAGTGGTCCAAAAGATGACCTTTGACACCTTGTACAAAAAGGGCAAGAAACAAACGTAAATGCTTAAATGCTTAGAACAGATAAATGTGTGGATGTGCCAAAACTTTCTCCAGCTGAACAGAAACAAAACTGAAGTTATTATCTTTGGACCTAAAGAGGAGCGAACTAGAGTCAATGCACAGCTTCAGTTATTTCAACTGAAAATCAGAGATCAGGCCTGAAACCTGGGAGTAGTGATGGACTCTGACCTGAACCTTCAGAGCCACATTAAGACAGTCACAAAGTTGGCCTTCTATCATCTGAAGAACATTTCCAGGATTAGAGGACTGATGTCTCAGCGCGATCTAGAGAAACTCATCCATGCGTTTATCTTTAGTCGCATTGATTATTGGAGCAGCGTCTTCACAGGTCTGTCCAACAAATCAATCAAACAGCTGCAGCTGATCCAGAACGCTGCTGCTCGCATTCTGACTAAAACCAGGAAGATAGAGCACATAACACCAGTTTTAAAGTCCCTACATTGGCTCCCTGTAGCTCAGAGAATAGACTTTAAAATACTGTTGTTAGTTTATAAATCACTGAACGGTTTAGCACCACAATACATTAAAGATCTGCTGTGGTCATAACAACCTTCCAGACCCCTCAGGTTTTCTGGTTCTGGTCTGCTCTGCAACCCAGAACCAGAACCAGCGAGGAGAAGCAGCATTCAGCTTCTATGCTCCACAAATGTGGAACAAACTTCCAGAAAACTGTAAAACAGCTGAAACACTGAGAGCCTTTAAATCTCAACTTAAAACCCACCTACTTAGAGTTGGATTTGAAACTTAATCAATTCCAAATTTAATGATGGCATGATGTTGCATGACTTTGTGTTTTTGTGTTTGTTGTTGTAAATCACTTTGAAATGCCTTGCTGCTGAAATGTCCTATACAAATAAAATTTGATTGACTGATTAATTGATTGAAACATTATTGCTAAAAAGACTGGCTGTTCAGAGCTCTGAGTCCAAGCACATTCATAGAGAAGTGAAGGGAAGAAAAGATGTAGTAAGAAAAAAATTGACAGTCGGGATAACCACACCCTGGTGGGGATTCTGAAACGAAACCCATTCAAAAATGTGGGGGAGATTCACAGAGTGGACTGCAGCTGGAGTCAGTGCTTCAAGAACCACCACAAACAGATATATGCAAGACATGGGTTTCAGCTGTCGCATTCCTTGTGTCAAACCACTCTTGAAAATGAGACGGCATCAGAAGTGTCTCTCCTGGGTTGAAGAGGAAAAGGACTGGACTGCTGCTGAGTGATCCAAAGTTATGTTCTCTGATGAAAGTAAATTTTACATTTCCTTTGGAAATCAAGGTCTCAGAGTCTGGAGGAAGAGAGAACAGGCACAGAATTGCTTGAGGTCAAGTGTAAAGTTTCCACAGTCAGTGATGGTTTGGGTGTCACGTCATCTTCTGGTGTTGGTCCACTGTGTTTTCTGAGGTCCAAGGTCAACGCAGCCATCTACCTGGGAGCTTTAGAGCACTTCATGCTTCCTGCTGCTCAACAATGTTATAGAGATGCAGATTTAATTTTCAAACATGACTTAGCACCTGCACACAGTGCCAGAGCTACCAGTATCCGGTTTAAGGATCATGGCATCCCTGTTCTTAATTGGCCAGCAAACTCTCCTAACCTTAACCCCATAGAAAACATATGAGCTATTGCGAAGAGGAAGATGCGACACACCAGACACAACAATTCAGAAGAGTTGAAGGTCACTATCAGAGCAACATAGACTCTCATAACACCTGAGCAGTGCCACAGACTGATCGGCTCCATGTCACGCTGCAGTAATCCAAACAAAAGGAGCCCAACTAAGTATTAAGTGCTGTACATCCTCATACTTTTTATGTTCATACTTTTCAATTGGCCAACATTTCTAAAAATCCTCTTTTTGTATTGGTCTTAAGTAATATTCTAATTATCTAAGATACTGAATTTGGAGTTTTCATTAGTTGTGAGTTATAATCAACAATATTAAAAGAAAAAAAAATTGAAATATATCAGTCTGTGTGTAACAAATTAATATAATGTACAAGTTTCACTTTTTGAATTGAATTACTGATTTAAATAAACTTTTTCATAATATTCTATTTTTTGTCCAGCACCTGTACATCTCAGTAAACTACACTTGTCACTGATTGCTTTTAAGATTGGCCAATTAAACTACCCTCTTCTCCCAGAATTTACTAAATCTATTTTGAAATGCTACTAGAGGTGTTGATGTTCTTAGAAGGAAGAGGGGTCTCTAAGTCAAATTCTGCTCAAGGAGTCATACAACCTTGCACCGGCCCTGCATGATGAGCTAAATCCGCTGCACTGCGCATCTCTGCTGGATACCGAGGGACAAATGGAAGATTTAATGTATGTATCACTTCTATTTTATGTCTGTTGAGTTTTCAATAACGTAAAAACTAAACAGAGTTTTTATGTTAATTATAATTAACAAAATTATAATTTTCAAAATTATAATTTTCAAAAATAATTTTCATGATTTTTGAAAATTATTAGGCCAGAGCAACGCTTTGCTGGAAAAAAGAAAAAAAAATCTGACTTTAATCTCAGAATTCTGACTTTTTTCTAGAATTCTGAGATTAAAGTCAGAACTGTTTTATATTTTTTCCCAGTGGCCCCAATCCTCTTCTGTAGCGAAGGCCTATTGTAATTGCAAGATTTCTTCTTATTATTTTTCTGCAAAAAAAAGCAGCTTTTTGGAGGCTTTCACATATTCAAAATCACCAACTTACGAGTCTAATCAGAAGAAGTTGTAAACATAGAAACATTATAATGATGGAAAGTTGATTTAAGCTGTACATAATTGACAAGACAAAATTGCAAGCACTCTGATTTGTGATAACTTTGGATTGAATGTTACAGATATCAATAATGAATCAATATTGAACAATGATATCAATAATAGTATAGGTGGCTCTAGGGTGACTCTTTCACAACAGTTTCAATGCCAGAAAAGGGGAATTTTCTAGTAAAGAGGGATGATTTTATCGGTGAATGCAAAAAGTCAGGTAGGCATTGCCTACAACAGCATAAAGCAGAAGCACTTGCTATCATTCGGGATTGTGTCTCGGGGACAGTCTTCATGTTCACCTTGGTGAAGAAGAGATCGTGAAGACCATCTGGGTTTGGAGAGAAGAATTTCAACCCTGGTGAGGCCAACCTCTGAGGTAAAGGTTGAGGTTTCAGAATTTGGATTTACTCTCAAATCTGCTGCTTCACACTGTTTTTTTTCCTTTCTTTTTGTTGGATCAAAGGACTTTCACAGATTTTGTCAAGAACATGTTCAAGATTTCTTTAAATTAAGCTTTTGGGGCTACATCTGCCCACTGGGGAAAAATGGATTTTCAACGTGTTTTCCACACAAAGAACAAATGGATCAACACAGAAAAGGGCTTTCCATGTGGTATGAGCCTCTCTCTCTCTCTCTCTCTCTCTCTGCCTTCTTGCAAATTTATTATATTCAAAAAGTTCACTTAGCCACAGTTTTAGGGAAAGAATTCAGTGATTTTTGTAATTTATCTACATTTCCTGTTTTGCTGGATTTTTTTTTACTGTGTTCTGTACATGCTAAGCTCTGCAAATTTAAGCAATGAAAATCTTACTGTAAGTTGTGGAAATTTGATTATTGAGCTTGTCCCCTTTAAGTGTTCCTCAAATGCTGGTTGCTTTGCTCAACAAAATTATCTGAGGGTTTTATTGGTTATTTTGACCAAGAAAGTAAACAGAATCCCAGAAGTCTGTTTTTCCAGATTTCTAAAATAATTCAGCCCAAGTTGTATAAGAGGAGAAGCTGCTGTTAACGGACGTGGCTGGGGGGTTTAGTTGCTGCAGACTACTCAGTCTGACTAGGCCGCCAGCTGAAGTGGAGTTTGATGTTTGGATGCTAGGCAGTTAGAGGCTGATGTATTCACCTCTGACACCAGCTTAAACAAACCCCTTGCTGACCTGCTGGGGACCAGCCCTTCAGGCTCAAGAGGTTCCGACCCTTGAACGAAGAGCTGGTTCAGGCTGCTTTACTTTGGTGAGGTAAGTTCGACGGTGACAAACACAGGTTGGAGAAGCATTCAACGCCTGATGATTAACTGGTAGTCACAAGCCTTTAGAATGCTAAGATTCTCTCTGTGTTTTTCCTGAAGCTATTTTACCTGTATATCCTGTGTCTTCAGGTTGCTGTCAACTTACCCGAGCAGATCCTGGAACTTGCCAGACTGAAAGTTCTGAAACACCTCATAGATGAATGCCCCTTCTGATCCAGCCTCAGTGATAATTGCCTGCTCACGTTCCCACAGAAATAACCTGCAAGCAGCTCCTGGTTCCAAATCAAAACCTCGGGGACTAATGGAACCCAGAGTGATCTCACCAGCAGAATCCCAACATCTGTAACTCCCCTCAAAACTGTAAGATAATTTTATTGATTTCACCTTTCAAAGGACTTTCAGTTTCACCCTGCCTGTATTATTCTCTTAGTATTAACTTAGTTCTCTGAACCCAGATCCCTCCCAGAAGTTTCCTGTGCACATATTTCCCTTCTTATACATATTTTCATTCTGGTGTCTGCTGAGTGATTCTGCATGACCCTAACAACATTATATATGTTACCTTCAGTTACTATGAAAATTATGTGTACAGTATATCAAACAAGACTTAAAATAAATTTGACCTGTAAATTTAACCTGCAATTGGGCTTTTGTCTCTTTAAAAACTCCTGCTTTTTCTGACACACATTCAGCACTGTTATACAGCTTATAAAGGAATGAGTGAGGGGGCAGGGATCGCAAGAATTTAGTGACCAAAACAACCAATCAGAACTAGTATGACGCTGTTAGCACTGTCAATTAGCCTCATTCACTCATTGCTAAATGTGCTAATGGGGGAGAAACAACTTATCATTTACAAGAAACTGTTTATCTGCCGTCAGTGGTAGCTATGCTAACTAAACTGAGCATTCACAGTTTGAATCGGTACAGCTCTGTGCTATGCTAGCTGCAGCACGGCACAAATCGAGGGGGAGGAAGGATGAGCAGCACCACATGAGATGGTGATTGACAGCACTAAAACTCTCCTGCCACTGACTGGTTGTTTCTAGCACTGGGAGAAGGCAGAGGAAATAGATTGTTCACAGATTACCTCTCATACCATACTGTCACAACATAATGACAGTTTTTAAAAATAAACGAAAAAAATATTTATATAAGTCACACACTGCAGCTTTAATTTCACTCAGGAGAGACCAGGTCCGGAGGGACGTGGCTGCTGGTGACTGACTCATCTGTTGTAAAGTGGTAAAAGGTACAAGGGACAAGTTAAATATATGAATATGTTGGTAATGTTTTTCCTTAATTCATTAAATGCTAGTCAAAAGGAGGCAAACAGTAGTCTGTAGCTAAGCTAACAATGCTAAATGGTTGATAATCTCACACAGTCTACACACTGTGTGGAAAACTGTGTTATAAATTAACACTCTTGCCTTTTTCTCTCACTCCCTCTCTCTTTATTTTTTTTAAAACCTGATTTTATAACTTTTCTTTGCAGCATAGTAACTGCCACAATCGTTCGTGTCTTCCACTGACAGTGTCACTCTGAAGTGCTCCAAGCAGGAATGAACTATTTCATGCAGGTGGGGGGGGGGGGTTTCAGGGTAAATATGGATGTTTGTGTTTTGATCTGGGAGTGGGAACATTACATTTTTACTGCTAAAAACAATCTTTGAAAATACAATATGATTAATTTTGTAATTGACAGGGCCCTGATTTTTTATATAATTTCTATGAACAAAAAATAAATAATTAAATTTTGGAGGCCCCCCTGTTGGTCAGGGACCCTAGAATTGTCATCGCTGTCCCCCCCTATACCACGCCCCTGTTGAGAGACACTGCTCACCCAAAGTGGAGTTTATAAAGGTTAAATGCAGACCTTACCCTAAAAAACTCACCAGTCTTTCACCTGGGAGACCCGGGTTCGAATCCAGGCTGGGGCAAAAAAGTTACAACATTGAAATTGAGCTATCCAGTGTGGGTCCTTAGGTAAGACCCTTTGAGCTATATAGCCTACCTCGTACCATGAGAGACATTGATATGCATAACATGCTGGCTCAGACATCGCCCGGCCAAACAAGGTCTGCGTCAGGTGCTGGGGAACCAGAGGACCTTGATGACAAATGGGCTACTGGAACAAGACAGAAATGGGCGAGAGGTGAAAACATGGACATGTTGGAATGCTATTACTCAAGTGACCCTAGTCAGAGGGGCTACATGCAAAGAATGTGGGAGGAATGGTTAGTTCGACATCCCCAGTTGACACTAACTGCCAAACAACCAGTAGCTCAGTGTCCCAACATCCGCAAACGGCAACTGCTATCACAACTTGAGATTGACAAGGTACAACACAAGTTCTATGGCAAGGGGGAAGAGCCAGGACGCCAGGTCAGAAGGGAGTTAACTACAACTACCCGCCCAGAGACTGGGTATGTAGCCACAGTAACGAATGAACCACCAAAGCTGAACGAGGCAGCAACTGACCTGAGAGAGAGAATCGTGGCCGGAATGAACACTAGACAACCCCGACGCCAATTACAACGGCTGAGTGAAGTACCATCAGAAAGTCTAATTGAAGATGTGAATGCAACATTAAGAACTATCCCTACCAACACCATAACAGAAACCAATGAGCTGATACAACTCAGCATCAGTGATCCTTGAGAAGCTTGGCTACAAGAGCAACCATGAGACCCAATATCCACCATGGAAAAGACGGTTAGAGGCTAAAATCAAGATAACAAGGAGGGAAGTGAGCCAACTGTCAGAGCTCCAAAGGGGTGCAATGAAAAGATCAGTACCTAAGAAGTACAGCCAGATGCCCATACCTGAAGCACTCAAAACTCCCAAACAAAGGCTCCAAGCCTTGGCCAGCCACCTAAAGAGATACACAAGAGAGAATGAAGCCAGGAGGATTAACCGGCTCTTCTACACCCACCCAGCTAAAGTGTATTCTCAATGGCAGGGTACTAACAAGAGAGCAGACCCACCAAGGCTGGAGACTGGACAATACTGGAAAGGCATATGGGAAAGGGAGGCGTCCCACAAGAGCAATGCACAGTGGCTAACCTCTCTACGAGAGGACCACAGCAACCTCCCTGAACAAGCCCCGGTAACCAACACTGTGGCAGATGTCCAAGAAAGAGTCTTGGACATCTGCCTAGGATTCTAGGATGCTTCATTGCAAACTCGATGGGGCTGTGGAAAACCACCCTTGAAGCCAACTGCAAACCACTTGCACACGTGTCCATCAAATGTGGCATATACCAAGGATATGCTCTGTCCCCACTGCTGTTCTGCATAGGCCTGAACCTCCTCAGCCAAATCATCAACAAGACTGGCTACGGATACCGACTCAAGAATGGGGCCACAATCAGTCACCTCCTCTACATGGATGACATCAAGCTGTACGCCAAGAGCGAGCGAGACATTGACTCACTGATCCACACCACCAGGATCTACAGCACTGACATTGGGATGTCATTCGGACTAGAGAAGTGTGGCCGGATGGTTACAAAGAGAGGGAAGGTCGTCCACACAAAAGGGGTCTCACTCCCAGAAGGAATAATAGCAGACATTGAGGACAGTTACAAGTACCTGGGAATACCACAAGCAAATGGCAACCTCGATGAGGTCACAAGGAAAAGAGCCACAGCCAAATACCTCCAACGAATAAGGCAAGTCCTGAGAAGCCAGCTCAATGGCAAGAACAAGATCCGTGCAATAAACAGGGTGTTAAGACTCGGAAACTACTAACCCTTATTAGCGTTACATGACCAGGCCTGGTAACGATCCATTCATTTGATTCAGGTGTGTTGGAGCAGGGATGCATCTGAAAGCTGCACGATGGTAGCTCTCAAGGACTGGACTGAGCATCTCTGGGCTGGAGCATACAAAACAACCCCACTCCCCAACATTGGACAGTAAGACCTTTTCCTCACACGATGTTATTCACCACTTAGTCAATGTGTGAAACCCACTGTGAGGACAATAAAAGTGTAGCCAGAGGGGACAGATGCTGTGCTTCAAGGCTTGGTTCAAAAACACTGATTGAAAGATGTTCACTCACACAGACTTGGAACAGTACACCTCATCTGTAATGGACTATATCTCCACCACCATTGACAGTGTCACCACCCAGAAACGGATCAGCATGTACCCCGACCAGAAGCCTTGGATGAATCGGGATGTCCATCTCCTGTTGAAGGCCTGCAACACTGCTTTCAAGTCGGGGGATGCACAGGTCCACAGTACAGCCAGGGCTGAGCATTAAAAAGGTCAAACAACACTACAAGGGGAAGATAGAAGAATACTTCTCCAACTCCAGCCCCTGACGTATGACTTGGACTGACGGACAAGGACTTGTAAACAAGACAGGTGTGTCTCCAGACCACCAATGACTGACCTTCTTGCCCGCCGATATAGGAGTGGCGCTGAGCAGGATTAAAGTCCTAAGGCTGCCCTGATGGCATCCCTGATCGTGTTCTCAGAGCGTTTTCTGGGGAGCTGGCAGAAGTATTCAATCAGTCCTTGGCCCGTACTGTGGTACCAACCTGTTTCAAAAACACATCCATCGTCCTGATACCCAAAAACTCCAACCCATAATGATTACCGCCCAGTAGCCCTCACCCCCATTTTCACAAAGTGCTTCGAGCGGCTTGTCTTGGCACCCCTCAAATCCTGTCTGCCCCCCACCCTGGACCCCTACTAATTTACGTACCGCCAGAACAGGAGCACAGAGGATGCAGACTCCATAGCACTGCACTATGTTCTCTCACATTTAGACAATAAAAACACCTTTGCTAGGATACTGTCCATAGATTTCAGTTCAGCATTCAACACAGTTATTCTCTCAAAACTCTTCACAAAACTCGTAGACTATGGAATCAGTCCCCTCGTGCAACTGGTTACTGGACTTCCTCACTAGTCAACCTCAACATGTCTGGCTGGATAACCACTGCTCCTCTACCATCACCATAAACAACGGGGTACCACATGGCTGTGTGATGATTCCTTTCCTCTATTCCCTACTCACCCATTTCATGCATCACCCATATCGATGCATGAAAGCATCCTGACCAACTGTATCACAGTTTGCTACGGAAGCTGCTCTGCCTTGGACCAGAAGGGGCTGCAGAGGGTGATGACAGCCACCCAGCGCATGACTGGAGCACCACTTCCTGGAATAGAGAAAATCTACAGGAAGCGGTGTTTAAACAGGGCAGGGAAAATCATGAAAGACTCCAGTCACCCAGCACACAGACTCTTCACCTTTCTGTCCTCTGGGACAGGGTAAATACAGACTGGGAGACATCTGTGGGTAATGTGTCTGTGGAAATAGGATAAGGTTTTAAACGATCATAGTGAATGACTCTAGTCGCAGCCTGAGGATATTTAACATCCACCAGCTTGTAAAGGAGCCCCTTTTCATCCACAGATACAACCTTAAATGGACCAGTCCAGTTTGGGGAAAGCTTTTGTCGTTGTGTGGTGGGGTCATCTATCCATACCAGATCACCACAAGCATAAGGCCTAAACTGTGTGTCTTTGTTGTAATAGTACTCTCGTTTTTGTTTTTGTTCTTCGTGATGGAGAAGAACAGTCTCAAAAGCAGCGTCCATCCGTGTAGCCAGTTCTGAACCATAGTTTTGTGGGCAATCAGAAACCTTTGGCGATGAAATATGGACATTAGCAGGTAGTCGGGGTTCTCGCCCATGAGCAAGGAAATATGGTGAGTACCCTGTGCTCAAGTGAGGAGTAGAGTTGAAAGTAGGGCTGAAACGATTCCTCGAATGATTCGAGTACCTTGATTACTAAAATTCCTCGAGGAAAATTTACCTGCCTTGAAGCTTCGTTAATTTATGTTTTATTAGTTAGCGCACCGTGTTCCGGCCGGGACTTCATTTGCGTTGCACGGAGCTCTCACTTCTGCCTCTGAGTTGCTGACAAAAGCTAAGTCTCAGCGGCATAAAGTCCAATCTTCAAGATTGGCCCGTGGGGATTTTATTGATTGATGATAATGCCTGACTTTTTTATCGTTTTTGGGGAACCAATAAGCATCCTTAAAATGACTGGGGAATGCCTGGAGTACGGCAGCATTTCTCCTCCGGGGCTGCTGGTTGAAAGAGAACGGCGGGAAGAGCGCTGAGGTGAGCGGATAGACTGAACAGGGCGGGCGGCTGAGTAGCTGATGCTTACCGTGTAAATGTAGCTTTACCGACGAACCGCACAATAAATTTCATATCCCGGTCTGAAGAAACGGGTGGTGGAGCGCATCGTACATGGCTGGTAGATGAGTTTCTGAGTGTGACCAGTGAAGGTGTTGTAAATATCCCATATTGCTTCCCCCCGTGTTCGTCCCCCGGTCTAACGGTTCGTCAGTCCGCTGGTCTATTTCCTCCCCTCCATCCCATCTTACGTTCGTTCATTCGCCCTCTCCTCCCACTCCAGGCGGCATTTCCCGTATTTTCAAACCCAAAGCATGACAGGTTAGGTGGCAAGGTGAGTTTAATTAATCTATTAAACTCACTGAAGATGAATACATAAACTAAAAGCTGGATTGTAGACATTTTTTATAAGCATATTTGTGAGCCTGCCTCTTTGTTATTAAATTCAATATAATTTCAGATTTTTCTATAACTTTTCTTCTGGTTAACTTAGAAAGTGAGCTATTATTGTTACAGGTTAGTTTTCTAAACTACAAAAAAAGCAACTGTTAGGGATGCTCAAATATGAAAAATTGGACTGATATTGATATCTGATAGTAACACCGGTATTATGCCAGATTTACCAATATTTAGGCCCGAGCAGCTAAGCGCTGCGAGAGCCTATTGAAACCTTGCTGTTTCTTATTATTATAGTTCTTCAGCCAAATGAATTGGCTTTTTGGGGGCTTTATCATATTCAAAAACTCACCAAACTTGGCGGGGGCATAGAGCCCGTGTAAAATTTACGTATTTTAAGGTCCTCAGAAAAATCGCAACAGAAACGGCTCAAGGGCGCCACCTAGCAAATTTCAAAAGACCCTTTCCTATTCACTTACTTTATCGTAGAGACTTGAAACTTGGTACACTTGTAGAGCTCCCCAAGACACTCAGAATTTACAATTAATGTCATAGTGCAAGTGTCACAGAATGTCGGCCATTTTGGATTGAAGTTCCGATTTTGACCCGATTGTGGCCGTTCACAGGGTTCGCATTTTTTCGAACTTGTCCTAGGGATTTCGATCGATCGGCTTCAAACTCGGTCAGATCGTTCATAAGGCATGGCCGATCCAAAGTTATCAAAGGTTTGCGTTTTCGACCTTCCTGAAGGGGGGTTACCTGGGGTCAAAGTTCATGGATTCGCCATGAAACACAAAACGGTTATAACTTTTACAAAAAAACTCACAGAGGCACCAAACTATCAGTAATTGATCACCATCCAGTCCCCTACAATACCCAATGGTCAAATGATGACATCACTTAGGCCACGCCCCCTGACAACAGGAAGTGTCATTTTTTACTGTGAACGGTCGCTATCTGACCCCTTTGACCTAATCAACATGAAACTTTGTCCACAGACAGAAAACATGTTGGTGTGTCATGGATTCCAACCCTGTTTGGTTTCGATGGAGCAGGTGGGCGTGGCGGCATGGCGAACTGACCTGTAACGCCGTGTCCATACGTTTGGCTGCAGATTCCATAATTTTGAGCCCAGCTGCACCAAACTTGACATGAGTGATCCTGGTGGGATGCCTGACGATCCTATGTCGTCATAGTCTGACGTCATCTAAGCCCCGCCCACTGAGAACAGGAAGTGCCTTTTTTTGACTTGTATAGCTCCATCTATGGTTCTCTCAACCTAATCAAGATGATTCTGTGTTGGATGACAGATAACATGTTGGTTTCACTTGCTTTAAAGCGCCAAGAGTCTTCAGTAGAGGGCGTGGCCGTGGCAGCGCGGCGAAGCAGAGGGAACGCCGCCGCCATACGTTTGGCTCTAGATTCCACATCGTTCAGCCCAGCTGCACCAAACTCACTAGGATGCATCCTTATTCATCCCCGAACAGGAATCCATAACAGTCGTTCATGGGCGTGGCCTAATTTCTCTAAAGCGCCCCCTAGAATTATTTAAATAATCAGCCCCAAGCCATGCTTTAACCTAGAATTATGAAACTTGGTACACATGTGTATGATGTCAGGACCTACAAAAAAGTCTCTTGGAGCCATGGTGCAAACCCAACAGGAAGTCGGCCATTTTGGATCAAAATCCGCCATTTACTGTTTTTCATAGGCATCACATCTGATCTATCTCCTCCTACAGCGTTCGAGATACAGACTTCAAACTCAGTCAGCAGAGAGTTGAGACATTAAAGGTCTGAAGTTATCACAGGAATTTTTGTGTGTCAAAGCATGTGGGCGTGGCTTAGTCCCAAACTTTGACTATTCACCATTAATCATGAAAGTGATATAACATGCACATACAAGATCACAGCTGCATCAGACTTTCTATGTCTCATTATAGACCAGTCCTCATCACAGTTAGGTGGTCGACTGATGACATCACCTTAGCCCCGCCCACTTCCGACAGGAAGTCACCTGTTTTTTCTACTGTATGTCTGACTTTTACACTCTAAAACATGTTGGTGTGTCATGGATTCCAACCCTGTGCAGACTGACATAACATGAGATGATGATGAACTCTGTCAATGCCTACTGACCCGTGGTGGAGTGGCAAAATGGCTGGCCCTCGCCATATGCATACGATCGTCTCTTATTCACAAACGCATCATCCTATTTGCACCAGACTTTTTATGAGTGACACTTGTGAACCTATAAGGAGCCCAATACAGTTTAATTGCAAATTGACTCCACTGCACCCCCTAGGTTAATCAAACAGCTGTATCTCCTTGCCACATGGCCCAATCTGCTCCAGATTTTGGGTGCATGGCCAGGGAACGCCTGCCGAAGGCATCAAAGCGGATCGCGTGGAGGACGGCGCGCAAGCGTCGGCGGTGGCCGGCGGGAGGCGGTGCTGGAACATCCGCGGTGGCTATAGGCTTGAGCGGCGCTTGGCTGCGAGGGCCGCTTGAGGCTCCGCGGAGCTTTAATTCATTTTATAATCTTTTTTTATCCGATTACTCGATTAATCGTAAGAATAATCGATAGATTACTCGATTACTAAAATATTCGTTTACAACAGCCCAAGTTGAAAGAAAGTACCACAGCAGGGATGTGTGGTACTACAGAGGTCCCACTCGCCTCTGTAGTCCTGAATGAGTCGGGCCAACTGCTCTTTCAGAGTCCGATTAAACCGTTCAACCATACCATTCCCTCTTGGGCAATATGGAGAGGTTATTTTCTTTGTCATTTGTAATCTCTGACAAATTGTGTGAATAATTTCAGACTCATATTGTCGTCCCTGATCTGACAACAGTTCCTCAGGAACACCATGTTCAGGTATATACCGTTCACACAGTAACTGTGCTACTGTGGCAGCTTTTTGGTCAGACATAGCATAGGCGTTTGCATACTTGGTAAAATGGTCCTGTACCACAAGCACATATCTATTACCAACAGAGGTAACCGGAAGTTCAGTAATGTCCGTACAGACCAACTGAAATGGTCTGTCAGTCTGAATAGATTGCAAAGGGGCTCTGTGCTTTGGTACAGCTTTTTGGAAAGCTTCACATGTCTTACACAGATTACAGAAGTTTTCAATATCAGATCTCATTCCCGACCAATAACACACTGTCAATGCCTTCTTAAATGTACGCTCGGCACTGTAATGACCAGAACAAGGATTACCATGCAGAAAATGCATTGTTTCTGTAACAAGTGCAGGTGGAATTAACACTTGATAGATCTCAGGTTTCCCCAGTGCACTCTGACCTTTGCGACAAAGCAAATCATTACATAGTAATAACATAGGAAACTGCCACCAAAGTTTTCTCTGAACTCTATCTTTTACCTGTCTGAGGTAGGGACGTTTCTTGTTTTTCACCCAGGTATACACTTCAAAGAAAACAGGATCAGAGAGTTGTGCATATACAATTTCCATGTTTTGATTGGATAATGTCTGTTGTAATGTGGCAAACCCCATATTGACATGTGTCCTATCATTGTCCACACAACACACTTGTGGTACAACATTGGTCATCTCTGAACGTTCAGAGCCTGAACATGGCAACTCGGCCGGTGAAACAGATTTTTCTGTATCGCAAAGAGAAGAGTGACCATCAGGCAGGGCTGAAACTGTCACCTCAGTTGAGTCCTGCTCCAATGGTATACGTGACATGGCATCGGCATTTGTGTGTTTCTTGCCATCTCTGTGAGTGATTTTCCATTGATACGGGTCCAACTCCAATGCCCAACGACCCCTGCGTCGGGTAGGGTCATGCGTGACGTCCATCTTCCTTAAGCTGAGTAAAGGACGATGATCAGTGATGATTGTAAAAGGATTGCAACTCAGATAATGTTTATAGTGTCTAATTGACCACACAATGGCATACAGTTATTTGTCATATGTAGACCACTTTCTCTCTGTTTTTGAAAGTACATGACTTGCAAAGGATACAACCCTTTCTTGTCCCTGTTGTGTCTGAGACAGTACAGCACCAACTGCAAAATTAGATGCATCTGTACTCAAAATGAATGGTTGGTCAAAGTTGGGAAATGCCATTATTGGAGGCGAAGTCAGTGCATCCTTAAGTGCTTGAAAAGCGGCAGAACAGTCATCTGTCCATTCAAACACCACTTGTTTTTGGGTAAGCCTATGCAGAGGCTGAGCAATAAAGGCATATTTATGTACAAAACGTCTGTAATATGAACACAGTCTCAAAAAGGCACGTACTTCTGTTGGAGAGCATGGAACAGGCCAGTTTCTGATGCGTTCACTATTTACAGGACCAAAGCCAGTCCATCCCGAGACACAATGTGCCCCATGTACTTCACAGCAGGTTTGCAAAAGTCACATTTCTTTGGGTTTAACTTTAAACCAGCTTGTCGAAAATGAGTGAGAATGTCTGTGAGATTGCCTAGGTGATCTTCAAAGGTTTTTCCCATGCAAATTATGTCATCCAAATAAATGACACAAGTCGTCCAGTGCAGTCCTCTCAGAACCAGCTCCATGAGCCTTTGGAAGGTCGGAGGTGAGTTTTTAAGCCCCATTGGCATGACCTTAAATTGGTACAAGCCGTCACCTGTCGTAAATGCAGTCTTCTGTCTGTCTGCTGGATCCATTTGTACTTGCCAGTACCCACTGGCATGTACAAATAGAGATGTCCATGGTAGAAATGTACTGCGAACCAGAAAGCGCATCTAGACTTTCATCACCTCTCTGTAAGGGGTGAGCGTCAGTAATGGTGACAGAGTTCAGTTTACGAAAATCTACACAAAACCTATAAGAGCCATCCTTCTTTTTCACCATAACTACTGGGCTGGCCCAGGGGCTTGAACTGTCCTCTATCAAATCATGTGATTTAAGGGTTTCAACTTGGCAGCGAATTTCTGCCTTCATGGCTGGAGAGGTACAGTAGGCTCTTTGTGAGATTGGGGTGTCACAGTTCGTAGTGATTTTGTGTGTCACTATGTCAGTCCTGCCAAAGTCATGTGGCTGTTGACTAAAAACATCTGCAAAAGAAGCTAAAGTCTCTGTCAGTCGTTTTTTCTGCAAAGGTGTCAGATCTGAGTCTGTACTATCTGTAAGAGGGATTATTCTGGGACCGTCAGGTGTCTGAGTATTAATGTTACAGATAGAACTGTCCATAATGGTGAATTCACTCTGGCCCTCTGCTAAGACAGCATGAAAGTGGCCCACCTGTGTACCACTATGTAACATGACGTCACTATGTGAAACATTAGCTACTTTAACACAAATAGAACCTCGTTCTACCCTGGCCACAGTCCATGCAATAACCGCAGCAGACTGGTCGGTATAATGTGGTTCAAACACACCAATGTAGCCACTAGGTAACAACCCTTTCTGGGGTGCATCCAGAGTAGCAGTGATGACCCTCTCAGACATAGCAGGAATGCTAACGGTGGATGATACTGAAACAGCAGTCAGGCAGGGAAGATACAGATGTGGACTAACTAGTGGCAGAGCTGTACCTGCTACTTTGCAAGTCATGTTTCGAGTGTCAACTGTAATGCCATTTGCCACCATAAAATCCCAACCTAAAATGACTGGCTTTGTACAGTTTCTGACAACTTGAAGTGTGTGTGTCATGAGCTTATCTGCAATAGTTAGGTTCACATAAATGGAGCCTACAGAGTCAAGGGGGTCACCTGTGACACCAGTGAGAGAAATAAACCGTTTTACAATGGGCTTCCTGTGAAGAGCAGGTGTAGCCATTCTAAAGTCCTCACTAATGACTGAAACGTCCGCTCCAGTGTCAAGAAAAGCATGCACTACAGTGTCCTCAATAACAACTGACACATATCTCTTCTCCACATCAGCCAAACCTGTAACGTCACTAACAACTGTGTCATGGTAGGTGTCATTGTGTGTCTGGGCTAGGGCAAAGTCAGTAGCTGGCAATTTGCCCTCATTGTCAGCTACTCCTAGTTTACCTGATCATGGTTCGAATGTGAAGGAGACCGGAAACGTACTCGCCCTGGGCTGGGAGTAATCGTCGACCACTTTCATAGCAGTCAGGAGAGCGGCCACGACTAGATTAGCCTCTGTTTGAAGAGCTGTAGCCCTGTGTGTAGCGTTCAGATGATCCAGATAGGGTACGTGGACCCCGCTGGTTGTGTCCATCCTTCACACATGAACTGGAACTGTGGTTAGGTGTGTTTCGGTCGTTTGATGAGTCTCTACGTCATGGAGGAGATCCATAGTAGCCATCTGATGAATATCGGTCACCCCGGCGTTCACCTGGAGTGGGGCTCCGATGACGAAATCCATAGTCTCGCCTGTCCTGGCGATGTGTGTTCTCGCGCTGTTCAACAGCTGCCAGCTGCAGCTGCAGCTGTTGAACTCTGTCCGACAGTGTTTCAATAGTCTTTGCCATCATCTTTAAATCATCTGCAGTAGCTGAGTGGACTCCTAGAGGAGTGGGTGAAGGAACCTGAGCAGACCACACAGGTGACACAGCAGGGTAAACTGATGATGTAGACAAAGACTGCAAAGGAGGTGTGGTAGTGAACACTCTACTAGCTTGGTGAGCAGTTTCAATCTGCATAGCAAACTTTAGAGCAGTCTCCAGTGTGTCAACACCCTGCTCGTGACATCGCAGCTGAAGGTATGGGTCAAGACCAGCAATAAAGCGTCGAAATTTTTCGCCCTGTTTAGCATTATCACCGTAAGTCGGAAAAGCTTCTTCAACCAAATGGCAAATTTCTGCAGCAAACACAGGAAGGGCTTCACCAGGAAGGCGACTGCGTGCATTAATGTAGCTCTGGAAAGTCGACAAATAAGCAGTTTGTCCAAAAACGCTCTTCAGCTTCTCCTTTGTGGCGGAATAGTCAGCTTTTACTGCATCAGGCTATCCCAGTAACTAAAAGCAGCACCTCCTAAACATGTAGGTAGCAGCTTCACCAAACTGTCCTCAGTGGTATCAGGATCAGCAGCAACAGTCACTTCAAAACGTCTGCACCGTTTTGAAAAATCCTCTTTTCCATCCCCCATGAAAATGTGGCTGTAGTGAGGCCTGATGCGACTACTTGTAGAATGAAAGGTAATTGATCCCAAAAACTACTCGCCATAGCTGTGTATTCGTCTCCGTAACCGGCAGTAGGATGAGAGACAGGGCAAAAAAAAAAAAGTCCGTCTTCAGCAGCCGCTATATACGCTGCTCAGCACGTGCAGCATGAGCTATCTGTGGTTAGCATGCGTAGCATGTGCTCACCTCTTCAATCGCTGAAAGCGTCCACAACCCGCTGCCACCAGTATAACACTGCGTAGTGATATCTAAATCTGTGTCACCATAAAATAAGAGGTCGTGGGTAGAGAAAGAGCAGACACTGAGAGGGAATAGCGTAGCTTTAGAGACTTTTATTCAACCGTCTAACCCAAACCTGGGCATTGTACGGCCCCCGGGCCGCATACGGCCCTTTGTTTGACTCTGACCGGCCCGTGTAACGTTAATTGGAAATTACAAAATAAACATATTTTCTTATTTTACCTGACGCGTGGACTGAAGCTGCATTGCTTTTATTTTGAAGTTGTTTTTTATTTACGTACATGATGACGCAAAACGTATATTGAGGCATGTGCGTGATTTGATCGCTGTCACTAGCAAGTCACAAGACGACTTTAGCCCTCAGAAATGTCTGCTCATGCTAAAAAAAGAAAGGTAGATGCCGAATGCAGGGTTTTCAACAAAAATTGGACTGCTAAGTGTTTATTTACTGAAGTGAGAGGTAAAGCCGTGTGTTTAGTTTGCGGGGAGAAGATCGCCGTGTTTAAGGACTACAATTTGAGTCGGCATTACGAGATGAAACACGGGGAGAAATACAAGAACGTGACTGATGCTGAAAGGGCGCGGACATCGGAAGCTTTGCTAGCTAAACTGCAAAAGCAGCAAGGCTTTTTTACCAAGCTTCACACATCCAGGGATGCAGCAACCAAGACCAGCTTTGTGATAGCTCACAAAATCGCTAAAACCAGTAAGCCATTCTCGGAGGGGGAGTTTATCAAAGAGTGCTTGGTGGACTCTGCAGCTTTAATATGCCCTGAAAAAAAAGAAGAATTTGAGAAAGTCCCGCTCTCCAGGCGAACCGTGACGAGAAGGGTCGAGGACATATCGTGCAATCTGGAGCTTCAGCTGCAACGTGAAGTGGCAAATTTTGACTTTTTCTCCTTGGCTTTGGATGAAAGCTGTGATGTCCGTGACACAGCCCAGTTACTTGTATTTGTCCGCGGGATAACGCCGGACTTCAAGATTACGGAGGAGCTGGCAGCAATGCGGTCGATGAAAGGAACAACTACAGGGAGCGATCTCTTCATGGAGGTGAATGCGTGCATGGACACACTGGGACTGAAATGGGACAGACTGGCAGGTGTCACAACGGACGGTTGTCCAAATTTTACAGGGAAAAATGTGGGACTTTTAAAACGTATGCAAGATAAAGTGTCTGAAATCGACACAGATCAGGAATTAATATTTTTGCATTGTATTATACACCAACATGTGTTGTGCAAGTCAGTGCTAAAAATGAACCATGTTATTAATGTTGTTAGTAACATAGTAAACTTCATCAGGGCACGGGCATTGAATCACAGACAGTTTGTCGCACTTTTGGAGGACCATGGGTCTGAGCATAGTGACATCAGTTACCACACACCTGTCAGATGGCTCAGCCTGGGCAAAGTGCTAAAAAGAGTTTGGGATCTGAAAACAGAGATTCGAGAGTTTTGTGAGATGAAAGGCAAAGACATCCCAGAGCTCTCAGATGAGGACTGGATGGCAGATTTTGCATTTGCTGTTGATGTGACCGCACTGATGAATGACCTGAATACCAAACTGCAAGGCAGGGGCCTTTTTGTTCATGAAATGCACACCGTGGTGAAGGCTTTCATGAAAAAGATGCTGTTTCTTTCAAGCCAACTGGAGAACAACAATCTCACTCACATGCAAACCCTGAAAGAAGTCACACCATCAGCCGATCACCTCCGCAGGTACTCATCCACGTTAGGAGCATTGCATTGTGAGTTTTCAAGGAGATTTGAAGATCTCAGAACAATCGAGGATGAAATGCACATGATTTCCTCTCCCTTTACCTGCAGTGTGGATGATGCACCCAGTGATGTTCAGCTGGAACTCATTGACCTGCAGTCTGATGCAGTACTGGCAGAGCTCTTTAAATCAGGATCTCTGCTGGATTTCTACTCTTCTCTCAAGGAGGAGAACTTTCCAAACATGAAGAGACATGCTCAGAAGATGTTGGTTCTCTTTGGCTCTACCTACATATGTGAACAAACATTTTCAATGATGAAGTTCATGAAATCCAGGTACAGATCATCTCTCACTGACGATCATCTGTCAGCTGTGCTTCGCATCTCCACCTCAGACATTCAACCTGATTTTGATGCACTCGTTCAAGCCCAGCAGAGACTAGATTTCTCTCACTGAACAAGAAAAAATAACTTAAAAATGTAAAAAGTTTTAAATGGTTGATTTGTGCATGATTTTAATTGTATTGTGGTTATTTTTATTTGCATGTTTAGCGTGTTTTTATGATGCCGTTTTAGGGATTAATTGCCTTTCCCATTGTTTTGTGAAATTCGCTTGAATAAATTAAATTTTTTGGAAGGCAACCTCATGTTTTCATTGCTTAATTATAACATGTACTCTTACCAGCTTGTCAAAACAATGCTATTTACTGCTTTTTACAAAGAAGTACAGTTCATATTATGCAGAATTGAGATCAGCCTTTTGGCCGGCCCTCCACAATATTTTCTGTTTCTCATGTGGCCCCATGGAAAAAATAATTGCCCACCCCTGGTCTAACCGAACAGCCTAACGTCTCCGCCCCTCATAAGAAGGAGCCCCAACGAAGAGAGAAAAAAAAACCCTCGAAGAAGAAAGAAATATATCCTCTGAAAGGCACAGCGCCCCCACTCATCCATGCAACATCCCCAGCAAATAACCAATCTCACATAAAACCATATTAATTGAAAAAGAAAAACAAATCATCTTACAGTAGTCTTTACCACCTGTGTAAACTTTGCTGGTGAATGTTATAACACATAATATAAGTTTTATAATATATGTTACATTGTTTCATTTCTAATGTAGGCTCTTGTGTCTGATAATCTAAGTCAATGTTAGAGAATAATTAATTTTTTTAGATGTACGGAATCTCAGTTAGCCTTCATAGCGGGACTGAACCCGTATTACACCAAGCACTGTAGCTAATATTAGCTGGTATCTCACCGGTGGACATAAATACAGTAAAGTAATATTCTAATCACAAAATATACATAATAATATGTCCATCTTACTTGTGAAATGTTGTCTGTGGAGCCCTCACATCAATAATCCATATATCCGAACAACAATATCCCTCAGTGCTGAGGCATCTTCTGCTGTTTTGGTTGAGCAAAATAGGAGGGACGACCGTTCCAAGATGGCCGCCGTATTTCCTGCGCCGGAGCGGCCAATGCGGGGTCTACTCTTATATTATGTCTATGGTAGAAAACCCTTTGGCCCTCTGAACCCAGGGCATGAAGTAGAACCGCGCGCTTTCTGGCATCAGGCCAGCTATCCCCCATGCAGCTATCACCAACATGTAGTTGTCGAACATTTTTAGTAATGTTGGAAACGGTATCGCTGGTTCCCCTGGGCATGGCATGAATGGAGTAGGTAAAGGGACAGAAATAGACATCCTCGTCACCAATGTTGTGGTGTGCTATATTGAAATAGTGGAATAAGCAGGCATCAGACGTAGCTCAGCTTCGTTCTCTCTTTACTCTCTTCTTCTTCCCCATACATAGTCAGAGCTCCCCCTGCTGTCCTTCTCATGCAATAACAGGACATAACAATAAGTTGTTTCTCCCCCATTAGCACATTTAGCAGTGAGTGAATGAGGCTAATTGACAGCGCTAACAGCGTCCTACTAGTTCTAACTGGTTGTTTTGGTCAGAACGGTGTATTACTTTAACCAGTAATAGTAATTCAGGAAGGAGATGGAGGAGATTGATTGTTTTCACAGATTATCTGTCTCATAACAAACTGACATTGTGACAGCTTTAACAAATATGGAGAAAACATATGTTTTATTAAAGTTATGTACTGCAGCTTGAATAAAATGCAACTACATAGCATTTTTGAGAAGTCTGGATTGCTTTATGTGTATTTTGCACATTGCTTTTGACTGTTGCTCATGGGGAGACATTTCAGTATCTAAAACTAATAGAAAAAATGTAAGCAACCTACTTGCATACTGGATGTGGACTGTTGGATGTTAAATTCATGAGCAGTAAATATTGTGCTAATTATCTGTATTGAACCAAAGAAAGCAAGGCAGACTCAAGCCTTTAAAATTGTGACGCATTTTATGGATTAAATAGACTCAAGATTCCTGGCGGCGCACCTGATCTTAGGCATTGCTTTGCTTCTTGAGAATTGCAGCTGGCATATACTCTTTCAGTGATGGAAGTTCATTTATTTACATCAGGTGGATCAGATTTTGCATGGCTTCCAGTGGAGGCAGTGCTCAATGGCAGGACTGTTGGTAAATGTGATCTTCAGGCCTTGGAGGTATTAAAGGGGCCAAAAATGTAAAACAAATTCAAAAGCTCTGAATAAGAGAGTAAGACTTACGTGCAAAGCACTGAGAAGAATGCACATAACATTGAAAAAATCTGATCACAATAGAAATCACTCTGTTCTGTGATCTGATTGTTAACCTGATTAGCAGCATGCACAAGTGTCCCAGACAAAACTCTGCAGCCCCATAACTGTGAATTTGCCCATAGGTTTCTTTATTATAAACAAGAAAAGGTGCATATAAAGAACAGTAATATCTAATTTAAGGGGCTGTTTGACAGTGTTTGTGTGACAGAGAGACATATGCTGTGTAAAAAACAGTTTGCCAATATCTCTATTGTGTCTTTGTGCAATGACAATAAAATAAGTACAAGTCTAAATTTGACCCAAATGATTCAAGAAATCGATGTTGGCTCTATGAATGATGTTACCAACACTCAGGGCTACATGGCTTTAAAATGCCAATATAATAGTATAAGAAGCAGAACCCAGAGCACTGAAGGACAGCAGCCGGATGCTCTGTTTGAGTCTGTGAGGAAAACCAAGAAGAAGAATGAGACGAGCACAGTCTCACAGAGAAATAGGGGAGATGGGCTCCTCTGAGTTACAGATATTGTGTAGTTTCCTATTTAGCAGAGTTCCTAACACACACCCTTACCTCTCTACCTCATCTTTGCTGCTCTGTTTTTCACAAAGCTCCTGGTCCAGGGAGGAGGAAGTGCTTCCTTCTCGACTGACCCCGCTGTTACGTCCTGGACTGTTGTCCGCAGATCCTCTCCCTTCTCCCCCAGCAGTAGAGTGGGGATTAATAGCATCTGTGTGCTGCTTCAGGGTCTGAAGTTTGGCTAACGGGATGATGTCACATCCTTGAGGCCTGTGCCACACTGTTCGCTGGGTGGAGGCATTGTAGTAGTAGAAGCGAGAAGTGTTGGGGTCAAATAGTTCCCACCACTGATTTTCACCAGTCCGCTTGATGCAAACTCCCTGCGGGGGGTCCCACACACACTCGCCTGTCAGTAGGTTGGCATACATGCGCTCCCTGGTGCGGGGTTCAATGATCTCCACCCACTCCAACCTGCAGAAGGAGAGTTCACAAGGAATTCTTAGCAGATAAAACAAGAGTGTCATCTCCATCTAAAACAGAATTTTGTTGAGGAAACAAGAGTTTATTTAATTTTGCTGCCATTTGAACCTTAAATAAATTTGATTTCAGAGCTTTATCAAAAACTTGCTTCCAAATGTAAAAACTCTGACATTTTGCACAGAACCCTTTCAACCCTCAAGTTTTTCATTTGAGAATGATCAGAAGCAAAACAATACACTAATCACCAGGCAAAACACCGATGTTCACATCACATTCAATTGGTTCTCAAATTGACATGGCCCCCATGAACACAACATACATGAATGAATGATAAATGAATAATTACACATCAATCTTCATAAATCTTCTCAATTTTGGAAACAGACAAAATACTCATCAAATAAAAGCTTAGACTCCATGGATTCTAACCACATGTGTCATTACACTTTACAACAAAGTTTTAGGAGGACATAAGTCAGAGAATAACAACATAAATCTCTACCACAAATTTAAGTTACAAAATTTGTCTTACTTTTGTAGTCTGTTCTCAAGAATCATCCTCATAGGAATAATCAACCTAAAAGTGTTTTTTTATAAGGCAAACCTGAATATTTTTATTTGTGCTATGTACAATCTTCACTAACAAATATACTGATATTCAGCCATCTTAACAAATCTCACAAGTGTTCCCTTTAACCAAGACACTGTAAGGGTGATTTCACACTTGGTAGTCTGGTAGATTCAGTTCAACTGATGACCAAAATTACAACATTACAGGTGCTGGTCATAAAATTAGAATATTGTGATAAAGTTCATTATTTTCCATAATGTCATGATAAAAATTAAATTGTCATATATTTTAGATTCATTGCACACCAACTGAAATATTTCAGGTCTTTTATTGTTTTAATTTTGATGATTTTGGCAAACAGCTCATGAAAACCCAAAATCCCTGTCTCAAAAAATTAGAATATTATGAAAAGGTTCTCTGAACGAGCAATAAAAATAATCATCTGAATCAACAAAGTAACTCTAAACACCTGAAAAAGATTCCTGAGGCCTTTAAAAACTCCCAGCCTGGTTCATTACTCAAAACCGCAGTCATGGGTCAGATTGCTGACCTGACTGCTGTCCAGAAGGCCATCACTGACATCCTCAAGCAAGAGGGTGAGAAACGGAAAGAAATTTCTGAACGAATCGGCTGTTTGCAGAGTGTTATATCAAGGCACCTCAGTGGGAAGTCAGTAGGAAGGAAAAAGTGTGGCAGAAAACGCTGCACAACGAGAAGAGGTGACCGGACCCTGAGGAAGATTGTGGAGAAGGGCCGATTCCAGACCAAATTAAATTTTCATCTCCATAAAACTTTTCAGCAGATGGAAGCATGAAGTGCTCCAAAATCTTCTGATAGCTGCTGCATTGATCCTGCCCTTGATAAAACCCAGTGGACCAACACCAGCAGCTGACATGGCACCCAGACCATCACTGACTGTGGGTACTTGACACTGGACTTCTGGCATTTTGGCATTTCCTTCTCCCCAGTCTTCCTCCAGAGTCTGGCACTTTGATTTCCGAATGACATGCAAAGTTTGCTTTCATCCTAAAAAAAGTACTTTGGACCACTGAACAACAGTGGTCCAAAGTGCTGCTTCTCTGTAGCCCAGGTCAGGCGCTTCTGCCGCTGTTTCTGGTTCAAAAGTGGCTTGACCTTTGACCTGGGGAATGCGGCACCTGTAGCCCATTTCCTGCACACGCCTGTGCACAGTGGCTCTGGATGTTTCTACTCCAGACTCAGTCCACTGCTTCCCCCAAGGTCTGGAATCGGCCCTTCTCCACAATCTTCCTCAGGGTCCGGTCACCTCTTCTCGTTGTGCAGCGTTTTCTGCCACACTTTTTCCTTCCTACTGACTTCCCACTGAGGTGCCTTGATATAACACTCTGCAAACAGCCGATTCGTTCAGAAATTTCTTTCCGTTTCTCACCCTCTTGCTTGAGGATGTCAGTGATGGCCTTCTGGACAGCAGTCAGGTCAGCAGTCTGACCCATGATTGCGGTTTTGAGTAATGAACCAGGCTGGGAGTTTTTAAAGGCCTCAGGAATCTTTTTCAGGTGTTTAGAGTTACTTTGTTGATTCAGATGATTATTTTTATTGCTCGTTCAGAGAACCTTTTCATAATATTCTAATTTTTTGAGACGGGGATTTTGGGTTTTCATGAGCTGTTTGCCAAAATCATCAAAATTAAAACAATAAAAGACCTGAAATATTTCAGTTGGTGTGCAATGAATCTAAAATATATGACAATTTAATTTTTATCATGACATTATGGAAAATAATGAACTTTATCACAATATTCTAATTTTATGACCAGCACCTGTATACGCTTTCAGCTGCTGCGGTTTGCTTTCACACTCCACTGTCAAACAAACCTGTTCACCTCCTCACCTTTGGGGGAGCTGCATCAAGAACTACTGAAGAAAACTACACAAAAACATCTTAAGAAGGCACTTAGTGGACACTACCTGCATCCACATGTCCATTCAAACAGTGCAAGGGTTCACTTAAATTGAACCAAGAACCTAGGTCTGTGGATGGACCAGAGTTCACTTTTCTGGTCTGCATCAGCGTTTGATTTTGTATTCACACCTTCCTAAACAAACTAGATTTTCTAGACAAAAACTAGAGTTCAATTAAAGTGGACTAAACAGGGCTGGTGTTAATGCATGCTAAGAGTACTTCAATAGACATTGTGGTTGCAGAAATTAACTTTTTTCTCAGGCATGCAATTTTTTTGTATTGAGTGTTCCTTTTGTGGTCTGTTGAACCATCGAACAGACTTACATGGAATAAATGTAGAGTTCAGCCTGTTTGCATTCTTCTCTGTATATGAGCTGCATATACAGCTCATATACAGAGATGTATATGAGCTCTGTATATGAGCTCATATACGGAGCTTCTTAAAACATGGCTGGTTTAAGAAGCACACAATGATTTTCACATCCTCCTTTACAACACGACTTAGTGTTTGTTATAATCTCAGTCACTTACAAGCAGATTGGATGGTTGGATAGTAAAGATAACTGGTATTGATACTTCAATATACACAACAGTTTTTACTGCTGGATAATCTGCACAGGGGTCACTAGGAACATAATTCCTAGTGACCCCTGTGCTGACCCTTAGTTAGAACAAAGGTTGTCTATACACCACAAACCTCTGGAAGCTGCAGGGAAATTAGGACGTTCCTGTCTCATCTGATTTACTTTTGGTTGTTCCCACTTGTTTGCATTAGACACATATTTCCCCTTTAGCAGCCCATGGAGCTTTGCAGCCCTCTTTTCATTGTCACCCTGATACATAATATATATGGGATTATTTAAGAAACAAAAACCACAGAGAGAAATGATAAATGGATTAAATTTATGTAGCACTTTTCCAATCATTTTGACCATTCAAAGCGCTTTAAACTAGAATCACATTCACCCTTTCGCACTCAAAAATGGACACGCATTTATACACCAATACACAGATGGGTAGGCAGTTTGGGGCCAAGTGCCTTGCCTAGGGGCACATTGACATGCAGCAGGAGGAAGCTGGAATAAAACCTACAATGTTCCAATCACAAAATGACTACTCTACCCAACGAGCCACAGTTGCCCCACAAATCAGACAGTTCCCTGTCATCAAATACAAGCAACATGCCAGATTATCTCATATCTAAATACAAGAACTGGTTCCTATTGGACAGCGAATGATTACTGCTGTGGTTCAGATGAGTAAGATGTCATGATCCACTCTGACTTTAGCTGTATCGACAGTGTAGCTCCAGAGGCCACTGACAGACGATGGAATCTCTGCTAAACGAGTTTATCAGAATATTCAAACACAGTAATGTAAATGAACTTATCTCTTTACATGGAAATGTCCATTTGTTTTTTTTTATCCAAGAGCAGAGCCACGTTGTAGACAATTGCTACACAGCTACTGTTGAAGAGGTTCAGAGGACTATGTTGTCCTTAGACCAGCATTGTAGCACCAACAAGCTCATGTTTAATGTGATTCACTTACATTGAGTACAAGAAAAATTCATTTGAGAATCTAGACAAGACTTTCACCTGAACTGCAAGCATATTTTGATTCAGGCCCTAGAGATATGGGATTAAAGTGATAAGACATAGGATAGGAAATTTAAAAAATATATATTTTAAAAGTCAATCCCCTGCTATCATAATTATGTAACTAAACTATGTAAATAAAGCTTCATGCCAAGCTATGTCCAAGTAAAGAAAAAAAATCTGATATCAAAAACAGTAAAAGTCAAGTCAAAGTTAAATTATTTATTCCACAATTTACAACAGCCTCAGCTGACCAAAGTGCTTCACAACAATCACAACATAAAAATAAAAGAAGTATTACTAATTACACTTTTAAAATTAGGTAGCTTTATGTTATTAAAGCTAAAGTTTAATCAGTAATACTTTTATAACAAATTTATTTCAGGTCATGATTTCTTGTTAATGTCAAGTTGTCATAACAAAGACATTTTGAATAATGTCAACTTTGTATTAAAAGTGTCATTATTTACCTAATGACACTTTATGACAACAGTCATAAATATTCATGAAGGCTTATTCATGTTCATGACAGGTGTTATGTCATGTTTATGATGGTGTCATGACAGTCTTATTCACAACCCGTCAAATAAAGTCTTACCCAATTCAACTTTATTGTTCTTTTAACCTAAACAAAACATTTAAAGTAATAACTAATAAAACAAGTCAAAACACAAAGGTAAGGCTGTCACCACTGTTTTGGGAGAGGTGCTCAGAAGAATGTACCGTTAAGTTTTACTTATGCTATCTACATCTACAATTTCTATGTATTTTAATAAACCCAAACAAAGGTTTGTACATCATCTCACTTGGTCAGCGGGTTTCTTCTGACTAGAAGTAAGTTTGGAGTGATCCAGCCAGAGCCCTGACTTGAATCTGAAAGAGAATCTTTGCAGGCAGTTAAAGATTAGGGTGATAGTAAGGAGACCTTCCAACCTCTAAGGCTTAGAGCTCAAAATCACTGAGATGACGGCAGAAACATGAAAAGCTGCTCATTAGTCATAAGAGTGATTATACTGCTGTAATGTTAACTGTTTGTTAAGGGTAAACATGAATATTATTACAACAAAACCATAAATAAAAAGATTTTACATTGTTACATTACAGGACATTGTTTTTATTATCTTTTTATTTCCGTCTCATTTCCAGGCAGAACCAAACTTCTTGGTTGAATGAAAATTATTGTAATCTAAAACTGCTTCAGACCCTGAAGCAGCACACAGATGCCGTCAACCCCCGCTCTACTGCTGGGGGGGAGGGAGGATCTGCGCACAGCAGCCCAGGACGTAACACTGGAGTCAGTTGAGAAGGAAGCACTTCCTCCTCCCTGGACCAGGAGCTTTGTGAAACACAGGGCATCTTTGAAGATGCAGTGGCTTTCAAAGGTATTCATACCGCTTGAGGTTTTTCTTTTTTTTTTGTCACAGAACAACCAAAAACATAAATATATTTTGTTGAAATTTGATGTGAAGTAAAAAAAAAAAAAAAAAAGATACATGATTCAATACATTTTCACAAATAAAAAAACCGACAAGTGCAGTGTGCAGCAGTATTCAGGCCCCTTTAGTCAAAACTTTGTGGAAACACCATTAGCTATAATTCAAGCTGCTAGTCTTTAGGGTTTGTCTCCATTATCTTTGCACATCTAGTGACTGAAAGTTTTGCTCATTCTTCTTTGCAAAACAGCTAAAGCTCAGTCAGATTAGATCGAGAGTGTTTGTGAACAGATTAACAGATTCTTGGGTTTAGATCTGGACTTTGGGCCATTCTAACATAAGAATATGTTTTGTTTTAACTATCTGAGCCCTGGCTTTATTTTTAGGGTGGTTGTCCTGCACCATAGTCTCAACCTTGGATGAACTTAGTAAAAATTTTATTGTGTTACAAACATTGTTTAATTTCTTAGCAAGTAAGTTTTTTTGTTTTGCTTAAATTCAGTCATAAATGCCAAGAGGGGGACAAACATCCCAAATCCTTTGAGTGTCAGTCAACTCCCTGGACAGCAACAGTATGAGGCACTGCTGGGGACCTGTTCCAACCCAGAAAGATAGTCAGCTGATTAAACCCGATTTACAAGGCCGGCCCAAGCCTCCGTGTGGCCCCAAGCGAAATTTTGTTTTGGGGCCCTCTATTTCTGTTAATAATGTGGATTTCTGCAGATAGTCAAATGATTAGGTTATTGGCATACCTCCTATACACTTATTGCATCTCTGTTACAGCCCTGTTTACATTATATCCTATATCCATGAATCATTTATTGGCCAGCCGATGTATCTGCACCAATTTTCAGAATTTTGAGAGATTGATGATCGGCTGATACTTACATATCAAGCCAATCTTATCCCTAATCTTATTTACCTTAGCAAAGGTTTAAAAGTAAATCACCCACTGTCCTCTTCTGCTCTTCCGTGAGAAAGGTTTGACTGACAAATTGACCACAAGCTTATGTCTGCACATTTGCATTAACAATAGTCACCCCACTGTTACCAGCTAAGTGACTTTCTTGCTATATTTATTGACATATCTAAGAAAAGAAATGATATCAACCAAAATCTAAATCATCAGGTAAGGCTGTTTAAAGATTACCAATCGACGATCAGCCAGAAAACTGCAATTGCTGCACCCCTCCTTAAGATGGAATACATATACACAATTTATGAAATACTTTGATTGAATTAATTTATCTTAGGTGTAATTCCAGTAGCTAAAAATTACATTTATACCAGGTGAGTCTTTCTCGTCTAAGACTGTGGACCGGTACTGGGCTGATTTTGTGATGTCAAATAATTTTAGCAGTGCTCCTGCAGACCTCTCATAACTTATAAGTAGATGTAAAATAATGTTTGCTTCAGCCACATCATGCTCAGCAGCAAACAACACATTGCCAACTACTCACTGATGTATTGCCAAATAGTCCGATGTAAAAACATTTTTCTAGACATTATCAAACATTGAGAAGTTTTAATTATTGTCATCAAACGTTATCAAACACGCTGTTTTGAAATCACGAGGGCCAACCACGAGAATCAAGACATGTACTATAAAGTTAAAACTCAGTTTCACAGAAAAACAAAGACGCTAGCATAAATGTTTGGCTGTTGAACCAGATCATATTTGGTCGCTATGACACAAATTTTTGAGTTACTGCTGTTGAGGGAATTCAGAATTTTGACTCAGGAGTTGGAGTAGTAAAGAGTCTAAAAAGTTGCAGGACGGTAGCTCTCTAGAACTAGATTAAGCACCCCTCATCTATAGAGTATTGTTCAGAGGAATATGGGACACCAGATTTAACAATGCAGATTACCTAGGGTTAGGGTTGCCACCTGTCCTTTAAAATATGGAATCGTCCCATATTTGGCTGTTAAATGTTGCGTCCCGTATTGAACCAATACAGGACATGATTTGTTCCGTATATCTATAAATGTCTGATAGACACGCCTATCACACACATATCAACACTAAGGGTAACAATAATGACCAAAATAAAACACAGGAAATATTACGGTTAGCTAAATTCTCGTTGTGGGAGCTAAAGGACCCCAGAACACTACGGACCCATAGACATAATAGACCCTTTTCACATGACGTCAGACAACATCCGTTTTGACTCGATCCAGTGTATCTTCAGTTCCGGTGTGTGTAGTTAACACTGTTCCTGGACTCTAAAGCAGCTGCCACAAATACGATTTGAAGATATATCACTATTTGCAACATTTTTTCTTCATCAACATAATCTAAACTGGACAAATTCCTCACTGATTGATACCAGAATGACTACAAAGGTACGTGTTTTGGTTTTATCTAGCTGTTAGTTGATATGCTAGGATAGCAATAATAATTTGTTAGCTGGCTAACATTACGTAGCCTTTCTGTTTTGGAAATAGAATGTATTTAGGCTCTAATCTTAATCAGATTTTTATAGTATAGACTGGGATTGCCACCTCTCACGTAAAATGCATGATCGTATTAAACCCTCCCCACGTCATACGCTAGTTTCACCACCCGCTAAGTAGCGACATTACCTGTAGCCACAAGTCCAAAACTTGATAGTTATGCCAAACACCCGCTGCTCCATCACATCCTGAGAAGTTAAACTCCTGCTAAGATAGAGACATGAGGAGGAAGACGCTGTCTTAGATAGATAGATAGATTAGATGATAGCTCATCACATTTCTCCAATGAAACTTTAATATCTATCCATCTATCTATCTATCTATATATATATATATATATATATATATATATATATATATATATAGATATCTATCTATCTATCTATCTATATATATATATATATATATATATATATATATAGATAGATAGATAGATATAGATTAGCTAATTAACTTCACATTTCTCCAATGAATATTTATCAAAGGTTATGATTAGAAGGTTAAGTTTCTTATACTTTATTTTCCTGCGGTTGTAGACTTGGCAGTAGAAAATTAATATAGAAATAACACCTTCATATCCCTTTTAACAGGTTACACTTAATTCTGCTGTGGTACCTGTGGAAACAAAGTGCATGAAGTTTTGTGCTCAGGTGGGAAAACCCTGTGGATCACATGGTGGGACTTCTGCTTCAAACTGCTCACTACAGTTTACCACTGCCTCTGTCATCCACCAGTTCACTGCAGACTGGCACCCGCCAAGGACCCTACATGGATGTCTTCTTAAATTGTAAACCCTGAGTACATAATGTTGGAATAAAATTGATATGCCTTTTGTAAATACATTTTCTCTATCAATGACTTAAATTGTTAACCGTGGTAATTATGTTTGTGTAATGTAGTAACCATGTACCATGTACAGTGTTTAATATAATTATTAAATAGGTTTAATAAGGTTTGTGGTTGTTAAAGAAACGGCCACAAACCTTATGCCTTTGGTCCACAATGGCAGCTTTAATTTTAACATTCCTTCTCCTCTACATATTTTGTTGCCAGATGTGTAACATTTACAAAAAGAAACAATTTAAATGTAAAAGTTGCACATATGTAGATTACTCAAGAGAAGCTATTTACAATAGTTTTTACAGAACTCTACACAACATCAATTCATTTATTAATATATACATATAGATGTTAATTACAGAATATATACACAAAGATTTCATTTCTAACACAGCTGCAGTATTGAGTGTTCATCCAAGAAGTGTGACTTGCAGGAGCAGGGAGGCTCTGTACTGGTTTGTCTCCTTTTAAATCAAGAAGCCCATGATAGCTTGACTAGGCAGCAGATGTCCCACAGCTGATTGACTGAACCTGCCATGGACAGAGGAACAAGACCATCTCAGATATGGAAGGTTGTTAGGTCGGCTACTGTTGAGAAAGATGGACAACAAAACAAATGGAGAAATTATGAATCACATCAGAATATGTAAATTATTTGGCAGATTGCGCTTAAGTCAATATTTAAAATGCTTTTCTAAACAACTGTTGGAAGATATCAGTGATTTCAGTGAAACTTTTAACAACACAGCACTGACAGGCAGCGGTGTATATGTTTCCTAACTGTGGCTAAAGCTGCTGCTAGCTGGTTTACTCTCCGATCGGAGGCTGGTTTCTTTAAATACAGTTGGAGAATGGTAAATTGACAATGACTGATAAAGGCTAACACTTAAATACTGTTTTGTTAAAGTTAATACAGAAAGTAAACCTTTTAACGTTACAACACTGACAGACAGCGATGTATATATGTTCCCAACTGTGGCTAAAGCTGCTGCTAGCTGGTTTATTCTCCGATCGGAGGCTGTTTTTTACAGTTAGAGAATGGTGGATTGACAATGAGTAATAACAGCTAACACTTAAATACTGTTGTAATTAACCTTACCTTTTAGAATATCCTTAAGATAATGAGTATCCATTAATTTTTTAGTCAGGTTTCCCGAGGCAAAATCACACCAGAAGTAAAGATACACCGCTTCGAGTTACGGCGGCCATTGTCTGACGTCACTTTGAAAAGGGTCTATATAAGAGTGAGTGTGTATAGTTGTTTGAGACACACACACACACACACGCACACACACACACACACACACACACACACATATATCGACTCACTGATCCACACCACCAGGATCTACAGCACTGACATTGGGATGTCATTCGGACTCGAGAAGTGTGGCCGGATGGTTACAAAGAGAGGGAAGGTCGTCCGCACAGAAGGAACAATAGCAGACATAGAGCACAGTTACAAGTACCTGGGAATACCACAAGCAAATGGCAACCTCGATGAGGTCACAAGGAAAGGAGCCACAGCCAAATACCTCCAACAAATAAGGCAAGTCCTGAGAAGCCAGCTCAATGGCAAGAACAAGATCCGTGCAATAAACAGCTATGCCTTACCAGTAATCAGATACCCTGCCGGAATAATTAGCTGGCCAATGGAAGAGATAAAGGCCACGGATGTTAAGACTCGGAAGCTACTAACCATGCATGGAGGGTTCCACCCCAAATCCAGCACCCTGAGACTGTATACAAACCGTAAGGAAGGAGGCAGAGGACTAGTGAGTGTGAGAGCCACTGTCCAGGATGAAACATCCAAGATCCATAAATACATCAAGGACAAAGCCTCAACGGACGATGTGCTCAGCGAATGTCTCAGACAATGGGGAACAGAGGACGAGGTGCTGGAGGAACCATCATGGGAAGACAAGCCCCTACATGGGATGTACCACCGACAAATAACTGAAGTGGCTGATATCAGGAAATCCTACCAATGGCTGGAGAAAGCTGGACTCAAGGACAGCACAGAGGCCCTCATCCTGGCCGCCCAGGAACAGGCCCTGAACACCAGAGCAATAGAGGCTCAGCACGAGAAACTGGAGAAATACCAGGGCCTCAGAGAGGAACTGGAAAAGACCTGGAAGGTGAAGACCACAGTGGTGCCTGTGGTCATCGGGGCCCTCGGGGCAGTCACCCCCAAACTGGAGCAGTGGCTCAAACAGATCCCAGGAACAACATCAGACATCTCAGTCCAGAAATGTGCAGTTCTAGGCACAGCCAAGATACTGGAGGAGAACCTCAAGCTCCCAGGCCTCTGGTAGAGGACCCGAGCTCAGAGGATGAGAGAGACCACCCGCGGAGGGTGAGAAGGGAATTTTATATATATATATATATATATATATATATATATATATATATATATATATATATATATATATATATAATTCACTATTAATCATTATTTATTTGTACCATTATTAATCTTTATTTATTAGTGTTTGTATAGTTATATAAATATATATTGATATTACTAGATAATTTATTAAATAATTTATTAAATAAATTATGAACAGCTGTGTGCTTTGTAATATGCTCTTCATACATCGATATCAGAATATTCCATTCCTATTCTATTGTTATAGCCACTAAGCATATTTAAATATGATGAACTATGTATTAAAAACATATTTAAATAATACAATTGTTTATAAATGTTTGAATATGGTTTACAGTATCAAAAAGTGTGTTATGATCGATTAAATGCGCTGATACGTCATTGTGCTGCTAAACACATAACGCTGAGTGGAATGGTGGACCGCTCCAAGATGGCCGCCCTAAATCTCGTCAGCGACAATAGGCGAGAGCGGTCCATGAGGGTCTATCCTTATATTATGTCTGTGTACTACCGACCCGACGCTGTTGTCATGGTTGCCTAGAGACGGACACAAAGCAGCCGCGGTGAGCTGCTATCAGCCCGCATCTTTTTAAAACGTCCTCGATCCGATTCTCCACCGTCCTTAGAAGTAAACCTCTCGTAAAGACGTGAGAAGGAAAACGCAAATCCCAGGCTGAATAATGTTAGTGAGGTAGTGAGGATAAACACAGGCATTAAAAAAAAAAAAAAAGTTCATCGTGGCGAAGTGCGAAGACAGAATCAGGAGAGGAACACAGCAGACCCTGATATGGTAGCATTTTGCTAAGATTAAGTTTCTTATTGTGCTTTTAGGTAGACTATTTTGGTTTGATTATTTGCTTATTTAATATATAATATCAGCCAAAATAATACAAATGATCATTTAAAGAACAAATCATACATTAGATCAACAGTAAATGCATAAATACTTCCTACTTTAAAAAGGTTTGTTAGGGCTTTCTGTATGTTTTATTTTGAAATGTTTATATATTTTATGAATTTATTGTTCAGTGGTCATTAATGCACCAGACCCAGACCTGTAGCCATGGGTGGTTCTAGATGGGGGCCAACGGTGAACCAAAGAAGTTATAATAAATAAATGTCTTATGTTAATACTCAGTGGATTTTTTTAACCTTCACAATTTCACCTTAACAATGAATTAAAAATTACAGTGCTGCACTTTTAGCTGCTGTATAGGATCACGCTTTCTATCTGCCAGAGATTTGCAACCTGAATCTCTGGAACACAAGTGGGTCTTTGGCTCACTTATATCAAATGATGAAATATTGCTGTTTTTTTTTTTTCATCTTTTTCCAAGTGTTGCCATGGAGAAACACTGACTACCCTGGCCCCTGTGGTAAATCTGATCTAGAACCAGCCTCCAAATCTAACTCATTATTTATATAAATATTTTGGTAATACTCTGTAAAATACCAGAATGCTCACATAACTTTTGAGTTGTCCGAGGACACATTTTGATCATTAAATCAGGTGTTATTATCAGTTACTCAGTGGTTAACCAAATACTTTTTACATTTGCTTAATTAAACGTATTTAAAATATACTACTGTGATTGGAGTACAGTTTTGGGATACTCTAACCAACCTCTATGCATGAATGATTGCTCTATGGATCACTTTTTAAAAGACAAAAAACATTGCCATAAAATATTGTCTATCACTGCAGTGGACATCCCACTCCTTGAGAGTAGGACGACATGCCATGGTGGGCGCGTCGTCCCTTATTTTGATTTCTGAAAGGTGGCAACCCTACCTTGGGTGCATTCACACTGCACCCTGAAGTGATTTTTTTTGGCAATTCCGATTTTTTTGCCGGGGCCGTTCACACTGCCAGTAAATGCGACCTGTATGTGTTCTGCAGTCTGAACAGGCAAATGACCTGAAAGTGTCCCGCATGCACAGTAGAGGGTGCAATAGCGTCAGTGTTCTCAGTGTTCTGCCAACCGCCATAAAAAGAAGAAGTGCTCAGTGTTTACGGAAGTAAACATGGAGGCTAACGGTGGAGCTTAGTTTACATATTTGAAGTCGTTGTCCAACCGGAGCAGCATATTAACAACTTAATCCTCATATGGTCCGTTATGGTTGTTGTTTTTCTTCCTGCTTGCGCATATCAGGATGCAGAATAGTGAGATTTGTTGAGTATCAGTGACGTTCAGTTCGGATGAATGCTACCTGGACGTTAGGTCAAATGAATCAGATATGTATCGGATATGGGTCACATTCAAAAAAGAATCCGACTTGTGCAGTTCACACTGCCATGAAAAGATCGGATACAGGTCGCATTACGTCAAAAAAAATCGGAATTGGGTAACTTCAGGCTGCAGTGTGAACGCACCCCTAAAGGCAGTTGTCATAGCAACTTTGGGCTTCTATTACACCTGTGCAGAATCACATGCTCCATGCTCTGACACTGATGCAACAACTACTGAGTATCACTGAGGGCCATTGATACAGTAATTCCCAAATTACTGTATCAAACATTACTGTACTAAATTACTGAACAGGTTGGCAAAAAGATCTGGGGCAGCAACAGAAAGATTAATTGACCACAATTAGTTGATTTATTGGTTTCAGATGACCCGGTTTAGGAGCCTAGTTTCCTCTTTCCTCTGCATAACTTCATAGTAAGTTATGCATCATAATTCACTACTAAAGAAACAGCTTCCAAACAGACATACATTAAACTTGAGATTTTATTGTTCAAATATTGCAGCTAATGTTATAATTCAGTCCAAGACTTATAAAAGGACAGGATTATACCTACAGAATCGTTTGAAAATGGATTTCTCTAACAAACTTAGACTTATTTTATTTTCATTGCACAAAGAAACATAAGTAAAATTGGCAATGAAATGCTTGGCCACCGGAGCACACACAGAAATACAAGTGTACCTATAATTACAAATAATTTATTGCTAAATATATATAACTTAGTATTTTCAAGCAGTCTCAGACAAGTTTAGTGATGGGATTGTTGAACAATCTGATGGCCAGTGGGAGACAACTACTTCTGAGTCTGGCTGTTCTGCAGCGGATGCTGCGAATTCCCCTGCCAGATGCCAACCAGATGAACAGACCATGGAGAGGATGGGTGGAGTCAGAGAGGATCTGGTTTGCTCTGGCTAATCAATGTGTGCAATGTTCTGGATATTGAGGAGTGGAGTTCCAATGATCCTCTCCACTGTCTTCACTTCAGTAGAGACTTCCAGTCTGAGGCCTTGCAGCTCCCAGACCAGCTGGAGATACTGCTGGTCAGCAGGCTCTCAAACGGCTTCTTTCCACCATCTGCACCTTCTGGTGGAAGGAAGCCATTTCCATTCGTCTCAGGAAGTGCAGGCGCTGCTGTGCCTTTTTCACCAGTGAAATGATGTGAGTTGTCCAGCTGAGGTTGTCTGTAATGTGAACCCCCAGGAACTTAGTGCTGCTGACAATCTCCATTGCTTTGTCATTAGTGAGGACAGGTGTGTGGTTGGGTCGAGACCTTCTGAAATCGACAATGATCTCTTTTGTTTTGTTGACGTTCAGGAGCAGGTTGTTTATTCTGCACCAGTCCACAAGATGTTGTACCTCTTTTCTGTAGTTCACTTCATTGTTGTCCTGAATTAATTCCACAGTTGTTGTGTCGTCTGCATATTTCATGATGTGGTTGGTGTTAAACCTGGGACGACAGTCGTGGGTCATCAGCAGGGGGCTCAGGACACAGCCCTGAGGGGAGCCAGTGTTTAAAGAAATTACATTGGAGGTGTTATTACCCACACGGACAGACTGAGTTTTGTCGGTGAGGAAGTCCAGCAGCCAGTTGCACAGTGGAGCATTGAAGCCCATGGAGACCAGTTTGCATACCAGATTCTGAGGAATGTACGTATTAAATGCTGAGCTGAGGTCCAAAATCAGCATCTGTATGTGGGTGTTTCTTTTCTCCAGGTGTACCAGACTCAGATGAAGAGCAGTGGAGATGGCATCTTCAGTCGAGCGTAGAACTGTCGCGATAAACGATAAATCAATTAATCACACGATAAATTAAACCTATCGACCACATTTTAGTTATCGGTTTTATCGTCTCTTCCTGCCTTTTTTTTCTTTCTGTTGATGACACTGAATGAAAAAAAGGCTCAACTCCGGTGCTCTGCACTGACCCTCCCTTCCTCATTTCCTTAATGTAATGCCCAGCGCACACTACACACTACACAGGAATCTACCTGTGATGCATGTGGCTAGAGTCAGCGTAAAGTCCTGACTGAATGAAAATCATTATAACCTATTTATGTCACATTAACGAAGAACAGCTGAAAAGTTACTGGATTTATCAACTGCGGTAGCAATTTGGCTGCAACTCCTCCTCTTGTCATTTCTATATTCTATGCATGAAATGTTGAATAAATATTAATGTTGTTTCCACATATCATCTCCAGTGTCCGCTGGATTTTGGGTTGCATTTCCCCTCAGAAAGCCTGGAGGAGAATCCACGCTTTCTGACTGGCTACCTGTCACATTCAGCGTTAAGTCGTGGAAGACCCCTGATTTAGATCAGAGCGGCCATGACGATTTTCCGTAACACAGCATACACTACATGATGATCGATTACGAAATCACCAGCGACAATCTTAGATCGGCCAACGTTCTAAGATTGTCGTAAGGGGAAAAAAGGGGCAAAAAATCGTGTAGTGTGAACTACTGCATTAGGGAGTCGGATGTGCCCATCTTCTCTATTTAAATCTAGTGATTACTGAAGGGCAATACAGTATACAGACTTCATAATCTGCACTCTTTTGGTTGAATGCAGTATTTATTTCCACTTTGGCTTTATGTTGCTTAGTTTTTATTCAAGTACGTTTTTTGTTAATGGAGACTGAGAATCCATTTTATTTTTGTTTTTGGTTGTTTTGTTTATTTAGTTTATTATCAGTTCCAGTGTTATGTGTTCTTTTCAAAATAAAGTGCATGAATGGCAGGAATTTGCATGCATTATAGTCATTTCCATTAAATCAATGTCAGAAGGTCTTGAAACAATATTATCGTTTATCGCAATGGCAGACAATTAATCGCTCAGCAAAATTTGTTATCGTGACAGGCCTATGGGTGATTTCAACATTCATGTTGCCAAACCCCAGGACAGATTGGCAAAAAAGCTCCTTAATGTATTAGAGTGTTTTGGTCTAACACAACATGTCAAGCAAGCAACACACACTCAAGGACACACACTGGATCTGGTTATCAGTAAGGATGTGAATATTTCCAATGTGTCTGTAACTGATGTTGCCCTGTCGGATCACTTCCTGTTATCTTTGAAGTTCTTTATCCGTTAACCCACTTGGACAAACAGCTACTGTCACAAAACGTTTTTCACAGAAAACACAGCAGAAATATTTGATCAAATCTACTCTTCTTCCTCGCCTGTAAGCTTTAATGACGTAAATAAGTTGGTAAATGATTTTCAGTCTAAACTTTCAGATATTGATTACATTGCCCCCATTAAAGTGAAGGTTGTGTCTGGTAGGAAGAATTCTCCATTGAGAAATGCACAAACAGTTCAATCTGCAAGATAACTCTGCCATAGGGCCGAACGGAAATGGCGTAAAACTCAACTTCACGTTTACTATGAAATCTAAAGAAAGACTACGTAACTATCACTCAACACTAAAACATGTGAGGGAAGCTTTCTTTGCAGATGCCATAAACAAAAACATTAACAATGCTCAAGCTTTATTTGCTACTGTTGACAGGCTCACAAACCCTCCTATGATGTTACCACCTGAACTTCAATCTAATGCCACCTGCAACAAGTTTTCCAGTTTCTTTTCAGAGAAAATTCATAAGATCAGCGGATTAATCTGCACATCCACTCTAAAGCCAGTACCTATGCTGTGCCCAAACAAAACAAATACATGAAAAATGACCTGATTTCAACTACTTAATTATAAAACCCTAGAAGCAATTATAAGTCAATTAAGCTCAACTTCCTGCTGTCTGGATGTCCTACCCACACATTTCTTTAAGAAAGTCCTGCCTGTCGCTGCGAATGATCTGATCCAAATAGTAAACTCATCGTTCTCATCAGGTGTTTTCCCCCAGGCTTTGAAAACAGCAGTTATCAAACCACTGATAAAAAAGAACAATCTGGACAAATCACTACTGCACAATTACAGGCCGATCTCTAACCTCCCATTCATCAGCAAAGTTATTGAAAAAGCAGTTTAAACAATGAAATAATTTCCTAACAATAACCAACAGGCCGCTGGGTGTCTTCTTTGCTTTTGACAATTGTGATGTTGCTCTTTTTTGCATTATATTTAATACCATACAGTAACCCATACTGAGAGCTAACCTTTAACAGCGGCTGCATACCAGCACTGTATGGATAAAACGTAAGGAAACCAAAGGGAAAAAAAAGAGGAAAGAAAACTAATCTAATGTTGTTCTAAGGCAGAGGTTCCCAAACTGGGGGGTGCCGTGCCATTGCAGGGGGGCGTGGGAAGCCATCTGGATGAAAAAAAAATGAAAACAAAAAACATGAACGCTGTATGCGCTGGGTTTTTACCTTAGAATGGCCAATGCTCTGTTATTCCTTTGTCAATTTGATACAGTAGGGGCTTCCACACTTCCCATATCTGTGTCCTCTGTCACTTTTATCAGCAGTTAAAACTGTTTAATCCGTTGTTAACATGTGGTAACCTGTTTTTCCGAGCCGCCTATAAATGCAACATGAGAGCTACACTCGTGCTGGGTTTACACCCCCACCCTGTTCTTAGAGAAGAATCCCCCCCCCACATCGTTCAACCACATCGCTCTGTCTTCGAAACTGTCGAGGGGGGGGGGGGGGGCGACGACACATTCGCGCTTTTAGATAGATTTTTACCCAGAATGCAAATGGAAAAAACCGTGAGTGAAACGGTGACTGGGACTGACGAGTATATATTCCATGGGCTCTTTGCACCTCAGCTTCTGCGTTCGGGGTAAAGCGGCTCGATTGTTTCCGATCCAATACAAATATCATTTACATTAGGTGCTTGCAGTGCTTGGCCAAGGTTTGTACATCGATCCGAAGCCCCAACAAGTCAGCTGGAGAAAGGTTTTAAGATGTTCGCCTCGTTATACATTCACTGACACGAAGGTGAGTTTTACTTAAACTTTGTGGCTAACATTAACATTAGCTTATGCTAGTAGGCAATATTCTCGGAGATTGTTCTTGTAAAATGTGCTATTTAAGTATCTAAACATTCTAACGGACAATGTATTTACCTTATTTTCAAGTATATTATGTGTGTTTATTGTCGTTAGTGTCACAGACTAACGGGGAGGTTACGGTTCGGGCTTTTTACTTCCGAAGCCTGACGAAGCTCAACAAGCGTCGTAGCTTGACAGTAGCGCAGCTCTGGTGTCAGAGATCTGGTTCAGCTGTTCAGGTTCAAAGTTGCTGCTTTTAGAAAAATATGACCGTGTTGCTTCATGTCTCCGTGTTATTTCGTTTTATTACCTTTGCATGTTTCTTGTGAAGAGCTCAGATAGGACGGTGTTTACAGCAGTATGTACAGGCGGATCAGTAGCTCGGCTGTCTGGCTCTGGTCTGCTCTCTCATTCCCATAAACTCTTTCAGGCTGAATATAGAAGTGATTCCATGGAAATAACTCAGGGAGGCTCCTTTATTTACCATCCGTATCCCCGGTAGTTTTAGGCTGATCCGGAGTGAAGTGAAGGCTGCAAACTTTGCTGTGCGGCGTTAGCTGGTAGCGACAGATATTTACAAGCCATCTTCTTAATTCAGGATCGCTTGGAAATTAACGGACACTTAAAAGCCCATTATATTAGGAAGACAACAATGTTAATAGTATTGTTTTTTTGCATCTGAAATACGACTTGGTCTTTTCTACCAGTCATGGTAACTCAAAGCGGAAAAAAGTGAGCCGCATTGGCTCCTGGAGATGTGACGTCAACGCCTTAGGTGCAAAGAGCCCATTGAGGGAAAGTTAGTTTCAGATCTGCTCAAGAGCCCCCCTGGTGGTTGAAGAAAAATCCACATATAAACCGGAAAATACAATATATGAAAAAAAACACTGAATGCTCTCTGGTATGAGGAGGCGGGCCGGATCCGGCATTGTTCAGGGGGCCGGACCAAATGACGTGGCGGGCCGGATCCGGCCCGCGGGCCGTAGCTTGGGGACCCCTGGTATAAACCATTTATGTATAATCCATGTGACTAGTTTCAGCCAATCGGGTTGCTGCGTTCTCTGACGTGAGAGAGAGAAGAAGCAGAGAGGATAAAGCAAGCAGAGAGCGCAGAAGCAAACGGGATTGTGCTGGAAAAAAAAAAGAGAGACAGATAAGAGAAATTGACCACTCGTAGCTGACTTGCTGTCTAAGACGAGTTTTGTTTTGTTTTGTCTTATTTCTTGAGAAGGAGCTTTTCGCATTATTTTTTTTTCCTCACCCTGACTGCGTTCGGGATCATCTTTTGTGTGTTGTGGAACTGGACTTGGTGAGTTGAAAGTGTATTTTGTTTTTTTTTAGATAATGTATTTGTTAAACATTTATTTAATTTAAATGGAAAGCTGAAGCGGAGGCTGATCAGCGGAGGCGTTGGCTGTTGCTCTTGGTGCTAACAGGAAGCCAACTGAAAGTCAGCAGGAGTAACAGCTGATCCGCTGAAGCTAACAGCCGCTCTTGTCAACAGAAATTCAACGGCTTATTAGCAGAGGAGCTAACTGTTGCTAACTATCGCTCTTTGTTGGCAACTGGTTTTTTTTTGTTTGTTTGTTTTGTTTTTTTTATTTTCTTACATTCGGCTGGGATTTGGACTAAGGAGTCTTGGATCATTACTGAATTGGATCTTCCTAAGGAGAACGAGATGGCGAGCCAACCCGGGAGCTTAATGACCATCCAGTAGGAGCTACGCCTTCTGCTGGACATTGCCAACCCCGCAACTTGGTATGACCTGCCTATGTTGTCGTGCGCATTAGCAGTGGGTCACTGAAACAGAATTAACTGTTGGATCATCGGAGGAAACAAGACATCAATCTGAAGCACAGTTTGACCTGTCCTTGCTGAATTGTTCTGCTGTGTTGTTGTTTTGCCGTTGTTGTTTTTTTTTAACTCCTTAAGGGAAACACCAAAGAACTAAAATAGATTAAACTAGAGATGTGCCGATCAGGTTTTTTCCTCCCGATACCGATACCGATCACATAATTTTTTATTTTTTTAATCATAAACACTACCGGTTACATTATGTGGAAAAAGGAACCATGAATTCACCTTAATTTAGACAAAAACTTGTTTTTAATAACTTTTTTCAAGAAGAAAACTAAACAAAACAGGCATTGTGCAAATTGTACTGCTATTGATAATACTATCTTTAACAGACTGAAAACATATGAAAGCTCTAAAGAGGCTAAATAACGCAGAGAGCCAAAATAAAACCTCTCAACATTGCCAACAAAATTCAAGTATAAAACTTAACATTCAAAGGCAAAAACAGGATCCATTACAATAAACAATCCAGAGTTACTGAATGAAAACTTCCTGATAGCATGGCGGCTAGCTGGTTACTGCTAGCTCTGATTGGCTGTTTCTGACTGAGCGGAGTAATTATGCAGAACAGGGAGGAGATCAATTATTTTTTTAGAGATTATCTGTCTCATGTTAGGACAACGAAAGTTTTAATACGTAGGTAAAATGTATTTTTTAAGTTAGATGCTGCAGCTTTAAGCAGAGGTTCGGTGAGACTCACTACCAGGTGGAACAGAAGCGAAGCTCCGTCTGTCAAATATTACTACCTGTAGCGTAGCAGCGGTTCAACAGTGAGAGCAGAACCAGCGTCTTACATCGCAGCTTGAAGACTTAAATAATTTTGCGGGTTATTTGTTTAGCTTTCTGACCGTCATGCTAATCCAGGTGTTTGTAGCTGTGCGCTGCTTTACCTGCTATCTGATCCTCCGTATGTCTTTTTTACTGCAGTGTGAGTCTCGATGTAGCCAAACTCCGTCAAGTATGTCATTGTTTTTATGTCGTATTAGCTTCGTTGTGTTGATGCATTTTTGACGTGCTTCAATTTTCCCCACAACACTACAAACTTCCCCATTCACTCAGTGCGTTATAGTTCCACATCGCTTAGGATTTGTTGTTGCGCGTTTGCGCAGTGTGAAGGAAAGAGGAGACCAGCTGCACAAGCAGGCTGCGAAATGAGATGATCGGTATCGGTAAAAGAGACAGACAATGATTGCCGATCACAGATCATGCACTTTTTCACGAAAATCGGCCTGATTATGATCGGTGACCGATCGATCGGCACACCTCTAATATATATATATATATATATATATATATATATATATATATATACACACACACACACACACACACACACACACACACACACACACTTTTGTCATAGTACTCCTAAGAATTTAAAACTACTTTCACCCCTGATTATTACGTGAACAAACTTATTCATGTGAGATTTTAATTGAATTTCTTATTTAATGGAAACACTCCAAGTTGTGTTTTTTTATATCAATAGAATAGGAACAAATTTTTGCATGCATTTATAATAGCTACCATAGACATAATATAAGAGTAGACCCCGCATTGGCCGCTCCGGCGCAGGAAATACGGCGCCGGAGCTGTGCGCTGCTTTACCTGCTATCTGATCGTCCGTATGTCTTTTTTACTGCAGTGAGCCTCGATGTAGCCAAACTCCGTCAAGTATGGCACTGTTTTTATGTCATATTAGCTTCGTTGTGTTGATGCATTTTGACCTGCTTCAATTTTCCGCCGCAACACGCAAACTTCCCCATTCACTCAGTGGTTATAGTTCCACATTGCTTAGGATTTGTTGTTGCGCGTTTGCGCAGTGTGAAGGAAAGAGGAGACCAGCTGCACAGACAGGCTGCGAAATGAGATGATCGGTATTGGCAACAAGAGCCAATGATCGCCGATCACCGATCATGCACTTTTTCACGAAAATCGGCCCGATTATGATCGGTGACCGATCGATCGGCACACCTCTAGATTAAACAGATTAGAACAAACTCTAAATTAAAACAGATAAATAGTATTATCTAGAACTTAAATAGAACTATAACCTAGGTAAAATAAATAGTATCCTTAATTTAGATTTATAAAATATTCTGAAAGAAACTGGAAACTATTTTTTTTTTCTGGAATTTGTGTCATTTTGTGTTAATTGTGTAACATTGTTGTTGTTTATTCTTTTATTGTTCTTTCAACAAATAATAAGCCGGCTGTTTTTAACTTAATTTTTTTTGGGTCTGTGGTCATTAATTCAAAATACACTTCTCACTACTCTACACTACTCTACACTCACTACACTACTTATTACGAGTTCATTAACTGTAAACACATAGTGAGTGTTACATATAATGTTGATCTAAATAGTGTGTACTGGTAGTTGTCTTTGCTATTTATTTTACCAGACTTATCTTTTACAATACCCACTAGCAATAGCCTTAAAGGGTGAAGCCTATACTCATAGAATCTGGGGTTACAATATGTAACCGATGTTTTATATTGTTCGATGTTATTTTAAATGCTTTAGGGTTAGAATGTTTTGCTCTGAGGAAGTGTTAAATATATTGATTTATTAAATGCAAGGTTTTCCCCCAGTAAACTTACTAAGCCCAGTGGTTGGGGCACCAAGGCGGTTTGTATTAAAACATGTTAAGTAGACAGGAAATGTAAAAATATTACTGGGTAATTATATGTTACGGGAAAACATAGCCAATGAAATGCTGTTTAAACCCACAACTTGTCTTAAAAACAACAAAATCAAAAAATACAATTAAAATGAATATCAATTATTTGCACTTCTGTTTATTCTATAACCTAAATTAAGTCAGTGGCTCCAAACCCCCCCCCCCACCACCACCACCCCCTGACTTCAGGGGCCCATAAATGCTAATATTTTAACACAAAGCACATTTGTTTATTGAGATGATCAATGCTGCTAAATTTGATTTAATGGTCTCAGCATAAATTAAAATATTTTAAATTGTTTAACAATTAAATGTAAGATTTTAAGGAGCTGGAAAGTTTACTTTACAAAAGTTCAAAAAACAAAATTCATAGTTAGATTGTTTTGTTACTGCCTTTACAATCTGATGCTATGAGTTTAATCTTTGAGTTTGAGCTCTGTTTGTTCACATATTCAAATTAGTAAACTGCAATTATAACTTATTGCTTTTTAGGTTGGCCAATAAAAACTATTCCTCCTCTCCCAGATTTCACTAAATCTAACACAGAAGCTGGTAGAAGTGCTGATGTTTTTAGCAGCAAGAGGGGCCCCTAAGTCAAATTCTTCTGAAGGCCTCATACAGCATTGGACCAGCCCTGCATGATGAGTTAAATCTGCTGCACTACGCAGAGATGCGCAACAAACAAGAGATTCAATTTGATGCTGCTAATGTGACTTTAGTAGCTCTTCCATTTTGTCTCTGTTGAGATGGGATGAGTTTTTCACATCTCTGTGCGGCCGTGCACATTAACTCTGGCTGACTAAGTGGACAAAGCATTTGGTATGGGTTGGTGCATCGGGTAACTGGAAAAATAATATCAAAAAGAATAATAAAATAATATAAAACCAGCGTGATGCGTGACTACGATCCGTGCTAAGGTTGTTTTATGTGAATGGAACCTTTAATATGACTAACAAGCCTCATCAGAGCACATATAAAGTTTTATAGAATAGAACTGTATCTTTGATCTCCCTGTGATAACCCTCCAACCCTGTAATCCATGCATGTTGCCATATTCACCAGGATGATGAATTGTAATTCAAATCAGGCCAGAGACAGGACTGATGCTCATGGTCACTTTAATCTGCTATGATAACAGCACAGTTATGAGTATGTGTATGACAGCTGCATGCAACAGTCTCCACCAGCATCCATCAGAATTCTCTTTCTTTATCATATGATCATATATTGTTTTTTTTATCATTAACTGCACTTTGTTCCATTGGTGATTAGTCACCATCAAAGCAATTTCTGCTCAAACCACCAAATTTAAAATTAACTTGAACAAAAGGAAAGTTAAATTGTGTGTCAATAAATTAAGTCTATATATGTTTCCCAACAAAGTTACATAAATGTCAGAAGATCCTTCAAGGTCCGACTGGCTCTCCGGCAAATGTTGTACTCCACCTCAGAGTGATGATTAACAGGGAAACATGAGCAAATCAAGAATGGGACTTGCTGCTGAGCTCTCTGACAAACATGCTTGCATTTGAATAATAGTCCACAGCCCACACAGCACACCTGCAGCAGTGATTTCCATAAGGAAACAGTCATTTACAAGCCATGGATTCTTAACAGAGAACTGTGATCTTGTGCATTGAGGAAACAGCCATTGTCTAATGATGAGACACAGATCTGAGCCACCCCCTACTCTGAGGTGTCCATGATGTTCAACATGATAACATACATGCCCCATGGTAATCCGTTTGTCACCGGTCTGCACCCTCGGAGCATCATGGTTAACTTTACAACATTTCTTCATGATGCTGTATCAATCCCGGTGATTCCAATTTTCCACATGTTATGATGAGGTGACTTCAGTAAAAACAAAAACGCCCCGCTTCTGTGTGTTCAGAAGATCGACAGGCAGTATCCAGACACCCACAGAGCAGTTTCAGGCAGCTGCTTTATACCCTGCGCTCCTCCATGGGAGGCGCCTCCCTCCAACATGAGGACGAGGGATGCTGGGATAATGGTCTTCCTCGCTTCAGCCCTGGAGGAGCCAGAGGCTCTGTTCAATCGCTGCTAGCATCAGGTTAGAGAAGCAGGCAGAGCTCGTACCGACAGGTGCCTCGGCATCATTACCCCGCCATCCCACAGTATAAAAGCCCAAACCAACAGCAGCCTGAAGCTGTGAAGCGGGCCCGAAATAACACATACGGTCGTTTTTTTTTAATTCACGAAGGAAAGCGTTGGCTCGGAGATTCAATGAAGATACACTCAGGGTGCTCGGAGACTGCCGCGAGCCAAGGCGTCGTGCTGCCCAGGTTCGCGATTTTCCGTTTGATCTGAATGCGCGTGGACACACTCACCTCTCTGCCATTTTCCCACTGCCTCCTAAAATTCCTCAGCAAGAACGCACAAAACACCCTCCATGTTGCTGAAATTGCGGTAGCCGCAGTCACGGAATCACGTCTCCTAGACTAGTGTCAAGGCAACGGCGGTAACTACGCAACATTCATTGGTTACTTTCAAAGTAAGAGCTTCTCTAATGACCAATTTTCATAGACATGACACTAGTGTGTCATATGAGATTTAACTTCTTTGTATTTTTATCTTTGTATATTCGGTTAACCTATAAAAATATTCAGATTTTACCCTTTTAACGTGAATATAAGCAGTAAAATTGTTCGGTCAAACTTATGTTATTAATAGTGTAAATGTCGTAATATTCCATCTGGATATGGTGGGATATTACTACAATATCTATCTGTAGTAATTAAAAAATTAGTAATTGTAGTAATTAAAATGATCTTACGACCATTTTACCTGTTCAGTGGTAAAATGATGCGAGGACTGTAGCCCTCACATCATATACGAGGGCTGCAGTCCTGTCTATCTATCTGTCTGTCTGTCTGTCTGTCTGTGTGTGTGTGTGTGTGTGCGTGTGTGTGTGTGTGTATCCAAATAATCATGTAGCACAGCAAATCCAGGAGGCCCAGATTAACTCTGTCAGATTTGATTTCAACACTTTTAAAGTGTCTATATGGGTCCACACCAGAAAGTGTTAATTTAACTCTTTTTGGAGAGTTGGTACCTTAACTCTTATAAAGTGTCAAATATCAAATCTGCTGGAGTTAATAATTTAACACTTACTAACACTAATTCAGTGTTAGATCTTAATATTAACTCTCACAGAGTATTTCTTTAACTTCTTAAGAGTTATTTGTAATTAATATTAAATAGGTACTTTATTGTTTTGAACTTTTAAAAATTCTTTGGAAAATAAACATTTAATAAAGAGGCAATGATTTTCTCAAATGCATTTATTTCAAAACGTGCACCATAATTACAAAACATATTACAACATGGAATAATGTGCATGTTTCACATGTCGCTGTCATTCACATATCGCTTATCAAATGGTCTGACATATCAGCTGTGCAATACAAAATGCAGTATGCTTAATACATTTTTCTTCAATACAATATGCATGAAATTATTCAAAGTACAAGGTGGAGAAAGTAAAGCCTGTATCAATGCATGTAGTTCATATAATATGATCGAGTAAATTTTCTTTTAACAGGTAGATTACCAGATATGTACATTACTTAACAGACCAACGTGAAATTCAGATCCATCATTTCTGAGCCAGTTTATGTTTCTATTGATAAGAGACAGTTCCTCTCTGCACTCCACCAGAGAGATGTCCATCACTAACAGATTGTCTTCAGGTTGTTGGGCTGTTCGTGAAGTTTGGCTGGAGACACCAACATGCTCCTCTACTGCATTAAACAGTCTTCAGTCGGTCTCTGGATCATAAACAAAAACCATAACAATGAGGAATGGAACGAAGGAATACATTTTTATTACAACTCTTAACAACAAGCCTCAATTACAGAAATATGGAGTTTCAGAGATATTAAGACTTACATAATCATTTTTGGAGCTTGAATATTCGAAGAATCCATGGAGGGATCAGGAGGAGGAGGTTAGGCTGACGACTGGAAATTCATCCGGAACCAGACTGGTTCTAATATATACAAAAAGGCAATAAAAGGATTAAAACATGCTGCAAAACATGTATAAGACACAAGGGCGGGAATAATGCTTTCAACATGAAAAAGCCTTTTACAGTTCTTCACAGGGGAAAAAAATCGATCAGAAAGGTTGATAAATCTGACCAATATGCATGTAAATGTTCAACATGATGAAAAAACATACTCCAGATTATTACGGATCTGTTCAATTTAGCCAAGAATTTGACTGAATCTTCACTGGCTCCATTTTTTCAACACTTATACTCCGCTAACATTCGGTATGCTAAGCTAAATCACTGAGCCGGGTGGCGAACGTGACGTCTATCAAAAAATGGGTATGCAGCGCATGCAACGCATAGGGGCGCAGCACCAGAGGGGGCGCCAAAACCCCGTCTGGAGGGTGCCAATGGTATATGCCACGGACTTCCGTTTTAGCACTTCCGCATTTTTTTTCCACATAGCCTGCTTCCGGTGCACAGGTCACTCTGTGTTAGAGATGGAGTTTTTCACTTGGTCCTTGCTGGATTTGCCCACAGTAACCGTTAACCATTTTAAAAACAAAAAGCAGCAGGAGGATGTAACTTCATAACCTCATTTTCTAAGCAGAATCTCAGAGGGAAAAAAAGAGAAATTACTTTGTCTAACGCAAGAACAGATGATAGCAGCCAAGTGGAAAAAATCACTCTAACGTGGATAATAATGATGAAACAGCATATATTCGGGATTCGGGAAAGACGTGATTTGCACCATTTGTTCTGTGGGTTTTTTATGTGGGTCAGTGCCACTTAAGGTTTTGGACCTTAATCTGACTGACTTCTTGTGTGGTTTGGAGCATTGCTGCTCTCGGCTGTTTTTAAATTACCGTGCTCGGTATCGCTCAGACTGCATGTTAAATGTATTTTATATAATTGTCACATAAACAAAAACTAAGGAGTTGCCTAAAAATAATTTCATACTCCATATAACATAAACGCACATCAACACACACGTATTGACTTACCTTGTGCCGAATCGCTGCCTCTGTTCTCAGCCTGTTCCCGTAGCAGTAGATTTCCTCCGGCATTATTTTCCTCCAACAAATTATTCCACTAAACGAACCACGTACAACTCCCTTTACATCCCCCATCTTCCCATTTCTGACGCTGGATCTTCAATATCCTCAAGCTTTGAAATAGCAGGCAGCTACAAACCGTGTGTTAGCTGTAGTGGCTAAGTTTTGGCTACAGTCCGCTGTTGCCTTGATATCAGCTGGAAAATGAAAAAACTAAGCACTGTATGGTACCGACTAATTACTGGACACAACGGCACACCACAAAACTCAGTTGTTGTACCAGCAGCTCACAGATATTTTAAGTTTTGCATCTTTTTCATGGTACAGATCTTGCAGCTTCGGCCAAGAACCTGGAACCAACCTATGTGGAATAAATTCAAACGGAAATACGTCACCACCTCTCGTGGCATATACCCTATTATGTTTTCCTATACACTTCAGCGCGCCTTACGCTCATTCACCTCACGCACATAATGAGGTAAATCTAGCGCGAGTTTCACCCTTAACGTATCCTCGCCTCGAGAGGGGGGGGGACCGAGCCTATGTTTTCTACGCTGACGTTCCTTCTCAAAATAGTCGTATTATAACCATCTCAGAAAAAAAAAGAAATCACTTGCCAAGCGTGGTAAACACCTCAGACATGTGGAAAGTAAATAGTCCTGAAATGACTTGGCTTCTGTCGCTTCGTTTTGGTAGGAATCTGTGATTCTGGGGCGGAGGCAGTGAATTAACTCCTTCAGTGTTAGAGCCAGTGTAGGAGTTCAGAGTTAAGAAGTCAAGAGTTACTGATTTCAGTTTAACACCTCTAGATTTGATAGGAAACACTTTGCTTTAACACTGGATTTTTACTACTTATTAGTAGTAAAAATAATGTATATTATTATATACACCCCAGAGTTTTTGATGGTCTCGGTCTCGTCTCGGACTCGACCGCATTTGGTCTCGGTCTTGTCTCGGTCTCAGGCTCTGAGGACTCTGCATTTTATTTCAAGACCAGTCGAGACCGCAACTGTGAAAATATCACTAAACGTACAGCATACTGTCCAGTTTATTTGTTAACATCTTTGTTTTTAGTGGATGCAAAACGCACCGATTAAAATCCAAGCAACTACGTGTTTCTCCCCCGCCCCCTCCCCACCTTTCACTCGCGCGCGGCGCTCCAGGACATGCGCCGTGGTTTTCTCTCAGCGGCAAAAAATGTTTGTCTAATCATCAGTAATGGAATATCGCTGCATAAATAGTAAGAAATCCGATGGCCACAGCTAACTCAGCAGCGCTTCGCTTTCACAGACGGTGGGGACGTCTAACTTTTTTCGTCACTTAGAAAAGTAGCTCAAAGAAGGTAAGCTCATTTAACGTGATGTTAGCAAAGCTAGCTGTACACTGTACAGCTAACTGTGTACAGAGACACATGCATTGTGATGAAAAATGTTATCACTCACTGCTCTGAATTATTGTGCGGAGGTGTAGACTGACTTGTCGCATATATGGGACAACGCTATGTCCAAAAGTCTGCAATATAGTGAGGTGACATTCAGAAACAGTCGATTCTTCTCCACGGCTCTTTACTTATTAGATAGGACTGGAGTGTCACTCACTGAGAGCCGTTGTTCTATCAGATAGCCATACGCTGTCAGTACCATACACGCAGTGAGTACCATGCCCGCGCATGCGCATTAAGAAGTCTGACCGTCAGAGGAGTTGTCAGTTCACCATACGCAGCAAGTTATGACGAAAATAAGTCATTAAATTGTTTTCAATGATAATTATATAGATATACATGTGTTGTCATGGTTTCAAAGTGTATTTAAAGCAGGGTCTGGCTGCTGCTGGAGTCAACTACAACACACGCCTGTGTAAAACTCACTTAACCGCTAAGTCAGGATGCCATACAACTGTTAATATCAAAGTGTATGACGATCTACGTCATGATTCTATGTTGCTGATTAAATGAAATCTTATGGTAATGACGTGCCTCACAGATATAGCCGTTGTTCTATCAGATAGCCATATGCTGTCAGAATAGCATACATTGGAGTGAGTACCATGCCAGCGCATGCGCATTAAGTCCGACCGTCAGTGGAGTTGTCAGTATACGCAACAAGTTATGACGAAAATAAGTCATTAAATTGTTTATAATATGACATAATATGATAACTAGATAGATATACATGCGTTATTGTGGTTTCAAAGTGTGTTTAAAGCAGGTCTGGCTGCAGCTGGATGCCATACATCTGTTAATAACTGTTAATAATGATCTACGTCATGATTCTATGTTGCTGAATAAATAAAATCATATGGTAATGACAGCGTATGCATGTCTGAGCTAAGGTACGACTATCTGACAACGTATGCTGATCTGACAGAACACCGTGAGTTCGTGCTAAGCGTATGACGATCTGACCTGACAGAACACCCGTTCTTTGTTCTTGTAATGCTCTGTGTACACTGCATCATTATTTTATTAATTATGTACATTGATATTTAAATTAACAAATAACTAAAACACAAGAACGAAAGAGCATGCAGAGCATGCACATTGCTCTTTGATTGTTTTTGTTCAAAGTGGCAGCTGTAATGTCTGCCATGGTGTCAGACTACCTGGCTTCATGTACTGGTAGAGAGAGTGAAAACAGTCACGATGAGCGCCTTCTGTTTGGTTACTTCTTGCTTGTTGCTCCTTGGGTCAGTGTTCATAGTTGAGCGTTATTTACCGTCAGGGCATTGCCTCAATTGCTATGTTTAATGGTGCAGACAGTGGTGGTTTCTTACATGAGCAATATGGGCAAATGCCCAGGGCGTTATGTTTTTAGGGATGGCACGAGACCATCACACATTTTAGCACATAAATGGAATATTTAATATTGGTAAAATGTATTAAGTATTTAATATCTAGGTGTTCTTATGGGAATATGGATCTTTCAGATTATTTTGAGAAGCAATTTCGATCATATTTTACATTTTATTGTGTCATGTACCTGTAGCTGGTCTTGGTCTTGACTCGGTCTCGACTCCCCTCGGTCTTGGTCTTGACTTGGTCTCGGACCCCAAAAGTCTTGGTCTTGTCTCAGTCTCGATACACTCTGGTCTTGGTCTTGTCTTGGTCTCGGGTTAAGTGGTCTTGAACACAACACTGATTATATATATATATATATATATATATATATATATATATATATATGGCAATGGGGAACAGAGGACAAGGTGCTGGAGGAACCATCATGGGAGGACAAGCCCCTACATGGGATGTACCACCGACAAATAACTGAAGTGGCTGATATCAGGAAATCCTACCAATGGCTGGAGAAAGCTGGACTCAAGGACAGCACAGAGGCCCTCATCCTGGCCGCCCAGGAACAGGCCCTGAACACCAGAGCAATAGAGGCTCAGATCTACCACACCAGACAAGACCCAAGGTGTAGGTTGTGCAAGGAGGCCTCTGAGACAGTCCAGCACATAACAGCAGGGTGCAAGATGCTGGCAGGGAAAGCGTACATGGAACGACATAACCAAGTGGCGGGCATAGTATACAGGAACATCTGTGCAGAATATGGACTGGAAGCCCCGAGATCAAAGTGGGGAACACCCCCAAAGGTGGTGGAGAATGACCGAGCTAAGATCCTGTGGGACTTCCAGATCCAGACAGACAAGATGGTAATGGCGAACCAACCGGACATTGTGGTGGTGGATAAAGAACAGAGGAAAGCCGTTGTGGTGGATGTAGCAATACCAAGTGACCACAACATCAGGAAAAAGGAGCATGAGAAACTGGAGAAATACCAGGGCCTCAGAGAGGAACTGGAGAAGGCCTGGAAGGTGAAGACCACAGTGGTGCCTGTGGTCATCGGGGCCCTCGGGGCAGTCACCCCCAAACTGGAGCAGTGGCTCAAACAGATCCCAGGAACAACATCAGACATCTCAGTCCAGAAATGTGCAGTTCTAGGCACAGCCAAGATACTGCGCAGAACCCTCAAGCTCCCAGGCCTCTGGTAGAGGACCCGAGCTCAGAGGATGAAAGAGACCACCCACAGAGGGTGAGAGGGGAATTTTTTTTTTAATATATATATATATATATATATATATATATATATATATATATATATATATATATATATACCTAAGAGCAGGGATCCCCAAACTTTTTTCTTTGAGGGCCACATAACTTTTTCCGTCTCTGGTTGGGGGCCGGAGTCAGTTTGTAACAGAAAAAGTGTGACGATTGCAGGAGTGCCTAAATGTAAAAATTTATTGTTTTCCAGAAAGCACAATCAAATAACCCTCTCTGGGTTCTTCACAGAAAAAAATCCAGGAAGGATTATAGTCCGTATTTTCCGAACTATGAGCCACAACCCCAAAGTTTTTTTTATTTTTTTAAACCAGTAAACATACACACATAAAACTCAGATATCTCTGCCGCTCTAGGTTTTCCACAACGATGCAGCAGCAGCAGAGGGGGGCAGACACCCAAAATTTGAGTCATAACAGGTCAATTGTAGGGCTGAAACGATTCCTCGAATGATTCGAGTACCTCGATTACTAAAATTCCTCGAGGAAAATTTACCTGTCTCGAAGCTTCGTTAATTTATGTTTTATTAGTTAGCGCACCGTGTTCCGGCCGGGACTTCATTTCCGTTGCGCGGAGCTCTCACTTCCGCCTCTGAGTTGTTGACAAAAGCTAAGTCTCAGCGGCATAAAGTCCAATCTTCAAGATTGGCCCGTGGGGATTTTATTGATTGATGATAATGCCCGACTTTTTATCGTTTTTGGGGAACCAATAAGCATCCTTAAAATGACTGGGGAATGCCTGGAGTACGGCAGCATTTCTCCTCCGGGGCTGCTGGTTGAAAGCGAACGGCGGGAAGAGCGCTGAGGTGAGCGGATAGCCTGAACAGGGCGGGCGGCTGAGTAGCTGATGCTTACCGTGTAAATGTAGCTTTACCGACGAACCGCACAATAAATTTCATATCCCGGTCTGAAGAAACGGGTGGCGGAGCGCATCGTACATGGCTGGTAGATGAGTTTCTGAGTGTGACCAGTGAAGGTGTCGTAAATATCCCGTATTGCTTCCCCCCGTGTTCGTCCCCCGGTCTAACGGTTCGTCAGTCCGCTGGTCTATTTCCTCCCCTCCATCCCATCTTACGTTCGTTCATTCGCCCTCTCCTCCCACTCCAGGCGGCATTCCCTGTATTTTCAAACCCAAAGCGTGACAGGTTAGGTGGCAAGGTGAGTTTAATTAATCTATTAAACTCACTGAAGATGAATACATAAACTAAAAGCTGGATTGTAGACATTTTTATAAGCATATTTGTGAGCCTGCCTCTTTGTTATTAAATTCAATATAATTTCAGATTTTTCCATAACTTTTCTTCTGGTTAACTTAGAAAGTGAGCTATTATTGTTACAGGTTAGTTTTCTAAACTACAAAAAAGCAACTGTTAGGGATGCTCAAATATGAAAAATTGGACTGATATTGATATCTGATAGTAACACCGGTATTATGCCAGATTTACCAATATTTCATTTTAGAATTTTTTTTATCCAATTACTCGATTAATCGTAAGAATAATCGATAGATTACTCGATTACTAAAATATTCGTTTACAACAGCCCTAGTCAATTGAATATCACATTTATTACGGTTGAAAAAGAAAAAGTAGCCAAGATTAGATTTAACAGAACTTATTACAGTAGTTTCCGAACGGTAACTGTAACAGTAAAAGTGCTGATCCTTCGTGTCTGCTATAGCATGTGCTAAATCAGTGGTCCCCAACCTTTTTATTACCACGGACCGGTCAAGACATTGGGGGGGATGAACAGTCAGATAAGGCTTCTGCATGTTTGTGTTCCCACTAAATCCTGAATATGCCCAATTTGGGTTGTCTTGGCCCTTTTATCGCAGCCTGTGGGGTTTTCCCTGACTGGGAACGAGAATACGACCTGTTGAATGTGACAGGTAGCCAATCAGAAAGCATGGCGACGTAATAACAGAGGGGAATCCCAAACAGCTGATATCGCACAACTGAGAGTCCGGTGGATATCGGAGATGATATGTGGAAATGTTTATTATTAAATCTAAAGGTCATTGTTATGTTTATTCAGTTAAAAATGTTAACTATGAAAAAACACAGTCACCTCAATATCATAGTGCAGCAAACAGAGCGGCTGCTCCCATCGTCTTTTATCCACCGCCTTTTCTTTTTGTTTCTTTTATCTCTTAAAATGACTCCACAAACTGTCACTTCTACATCGTCATCCGTGTTTGGTTATTCTAAATTCCCGCTATGTTGGGGGTTTTACTTGATTATCCTCTGGAATCGGGATGTTCTTAACTGGAATCAGTTCCTGCCGTGTGGCTGAACACGAACCGATCGTACTTTTATCAGCTCTGTGGTCACAGAGGTTTGGAGAATCGGCTGACAATTCTTAAATCTAGGCGTCTAAACCAGACTTAAGACTCACAAGCTCTACTCATCTCCTCTTGACCACTGCCCAAAAATCTCTGACTCTGGTCGCTATGGTAACGTTTATATATCGCTTCAAAATAAGAAGCACCACAAAAACGAACATTTTACTTTCGTGACAATTTTAACTCACGATATTGACTAATGGGAGCCCTGAGCTTGTTTCTCTGCAACGAGTCGGTTCCATCTGAAAGTGATGAGAGACAATGACAGAGTGGCTTGTAAAGTGGGACTCACCTACCGGTCCAGGATAAATCCATTCTTCTGTCTCTTCTCTGGGCCTTTTCCCCTGCAAAGAAACTTTCCAAAGACATCTGATCTGTTTCTTACTCATTTTGCTGCTTGTGTCTGAATGTTGGCGTGCAAGTATCAGAGACTTCCAATGATTCACTTCCTGCTAAAGAGCCCCCTGGTGGTTGAAGAAAAATCCACATATATCCGGCTTATAGTCCGGAAAATACGGTAAATGAAAAAAACTCTGAATGCTCTCTGGTATTGTTCAGGGAGCCGGATTCAGCCCGCAGGCCGTAGTTTGGGGACCACTGCCTAAGAGTGAATAATAAAGAGTGAATAGTTCAAAATGACTAGATATAAACAAATAAATAAATACAATCAATTAGCACAGACTTGGGCATTGTAAAAACTGATGGCAACAGGCAGAAATTACTTTCTGTATCACTCTGTGGTCCACTTTGGCAAAATGAGTCTCTGGCTGAAGGTCCTCCTGTATCCGGCCAGCACGTCATGGATTGGATGAGACTTGTCCAAGATGGCCTGCATCTTGGACAGGATTCTTCTCTCTGACACCATTGTCAGAGAGTCCACCTCCACTGCAACGACTTTACTGGCTTTCCGGATCAGATTGTTCAGTCTGTTGGTGTCCTCCACCTTCAGCCTGCTGCCCCAGCACACCTCAGCATACAGGATGGCACTGGCAACCAGAGTCATAAAACATCCTGAGCAAAATCTGGGAGATGTTGAATGACCTCAGCCGCCTCAGAAAGTACTTTGGCCTTTCCTGTACACAGCATCAGTGTTCTTGACCCAGTCCAGTTTTTTTTTATCAATGTGGACACCCAGATATTTATAGTTCTCCACACTGACTCCCTGGATGGCAACAGGGGTCACCAGTGTCCTGATTCTCCTCCTCAGATACAGGAGGAGGTCTTTGTCACATTGAGGTCTTTGTCACATTGAGCTGCAGGTGGTTCAGTCCACACCATGAGACAAAGTTGTCCACAGCAGCCCTCATCACCCTCTCTGATACAACCACAGCTGAGTCATCTGAGATTGGAAACATCGCTTCATCCACCCTCAGTGAGGACGGAGAAGCTGACCTGCCTCTGCAAACACTGACCTTAAACTTTGCTGGAAATACTGCAGCCATGGAAGGCTCGTCCCGCAGCAGTCGGTGGATGAATCCCTGTTCTGGCATTGTTTGGATGTTGTGCTTTCTGCAGCTATGTTTGCTTGATGGAAATAGCCCAGACATGCTTTTTCCAGTTCAGAATATCCTGGGAATAATTTAGCATTATTTGCCTTAACCTGTCGTTTGGATTGAGTTGCGCTTTATGATTCAAGCTTTTACCAACACCAAATTGGATGATATTGTAATTCCCTATAGGTTTCATTTGAAGTGCAACATCTGCGAAAAAGAAGCAAGCTGAAGCCAAAATGTTTAATTTAAAGAGCCTGCTGCGAATCTCCAACCAATCATTTTTGGTCGTCATATTTCTCTTCTCTATGTCCACCACCTGCCTCTACTTCATTTATGTGGCCCCTGGAATTGGTTAGTAGTTAACATCTGTCCAAGCTAGATAGTTTTATCGGCAGCAAACAGCAACCACTCCATGGTTCAAATAGAGAAACAGGGTGCCTGAAAATAAAGTAAAACTTTGGTTGCGTTGTGCGACTTTACATGAAGAGTTGAAAAGGACAAAATTAAATGAATACACACTTACACAATTAAATGTAACACGAAATAAATTCATGTTTAATTTTATGTTTAAATGATTTACTTAGACAATTTATGAAATATGTGATTAAATCATTAACATGCAAACACAATAGCCAATGTAGATTATAAATTAAATGTGGGTAATTATTTAATGGTTCCTGTTTCTACAGCATCAATTCAACACTGAATCTGTTTATCTCCACTTGTTTGATTGGCAGTTTCTGCATTCATTGCAAATACCTGCAAGAATGCTGATGAGAAGCAAGTCTTGGATAACTGTCTGTTTTAGAATTCATGTTGATGCTCCCACTGAAAAATAATCTGGATCAAGATAGCATTGGAAAAAGGTAGAGTTTGAATCTGGTGAACCATTTTTGCGGTGATGTGGCCAAATGTCTTGTCATCTTGAAAATAAATACAGACATATAGCCACCAACCGAACTGCTCACCTCCTCCCAGCCAATCAATGCCTCTGTGGATAAAGTGACCTACTGCTGGAGCTCCATCTTCTCAAAACAGATTTACTGTCTGAAAATCAAACAATTCACTTATCAAATATCAAAAAATAATCACCTTCTATGTTCTCCTATGTGGACCTAGACCATTACTTCCCTTTGTGCAATTTCTTAATGCTGTTCTTCATCTCAAATAAACCATTCAAATCATTTATTGGTGACCATAATTGTTGCCAGAACTGCAGTTTCAGCATGACACAGTGTGATTTTACTGGGATCTTAGAAAAGAACAGGGGTAAAAATAGGCGGGTACGGTCAGGCAGAGGTGAAAGTAGTTTTAAATTCTTGGGGGTACTATGACAAAAGTATATATATATATATATATATTGTCGAGAAAAAGTCGAGCTCAGCCCACTCCCCCATGCTGGAGATTTTAGTTTAATAATAACAATAAATAAAGTTATCTTTAAAACTGATTACACAGGTGACATCAAGACCCAACAGTAGAGTCAGATGGTAATAAAATTAATCTGGTTGTGTGTGTTGTTATTGTGTCTTGCTTTAATTCTACTTTTTTCTATTTAATCATAAAAAAATCATAGTCAGACAGAAAGAGAGTTATGAAACAGGAAGAGCAGGTTTCCTGGAGAAAGAGGAAGTTTCCAGCCTGCAGTGTTTAAAAATAGTTCAGACTGCTCATTTTGAGCATTAAAGGTTTAAGGAATAAAATCTAGACATTTTGAGTAATTGGATAAAACCCAGAGTAAAATACTTGAATTAATAATGATAACTTATAATTAAGCCAATAATTAATATTGGTTTAACCGGTGGTTGATGTTGGTTTGATTATAAGAATATTTACACTTACTCTTATACTTATGGAAGTACTTACAGGTGAAAGAAGTAACTGTAACATGGTGTCAAATAATTAGAATAATGAATTATTCTTGGTTTCTTTTCAGAAATGTCTGTAATAACACATTATGATTATAAGAGTAACTAATAAGTAATAGTTATTATAATATTATAAGTGAATGCTAAATCAGAGCAACCAAAAGGTTATAAATGTGATTTTGACATTGAACTTGAAATGGTGTAAAGTGTGTAACTGTAACTAAAGGTCACTGATGTTGTGTTGGAGGTAGATGGTAGGTGAAAGGTCAGGGAAAAAGAGGAACTGATAGGAGAGCAGAGGTGACCAAGGCCTTATTGCTAAACTTTAACTTTCCTAAGAAAAGGTTAGACACAAGAGGACTGTTGAGCAACTTGGGACATTAGTACAGACATCAGGTCATCATGTCTCCAAGACGGTGATGGATATGAGATCATCGGTCCAAGCAGTCAGCCAATGAGACAGGCACAGCAACAAAGCTAGCCAATGTAAATGCACCAAAAGGGTGGATAAACCCTTTATAAGGTGAGTGCAAAAGAGGAATCTTTGGTTGGATCCTTCAGGCAGCTTCGAGCCAAGATCGAGATGGACAAAGAACTCTGAAGCTGAAGAAGAGCCGGAGCCACAGAGCCAAAGACTGTTCTGCACATGGGGACCAACCCGTTAGCCCCGCAACATGTGGCTTCAAATTGTATTTCTCTCATCAGCTGGGTTCGAGACCCCAAAGACAAAGACCAAGGCAAAGATGAAGATAAAGACAAAGGCAAAGAGGAAGAACTGGTGTGTTCCTTCCATGAGACCAGCTCATCTACATCTCGAAGGACCAGAAAGATCGTGAGACGAAGAGAAAGGAGCTACAGAGCTGCAAGACAAGAAGGAGAGGACCGCTACGCGCATGAGGAAGTCACCCTGAGGCCCGAGATCTGCCGCTCTGACTCAGTACTCTTCCTGTACTGGGAGCCTCCTGCTGCTGCAACACCTTTTCCATCATCAGGCCAGTTCTGGGGTTCAAAATGCCAAACACCGTCAGTCTCTCTCAAAGTTTACCTGTTTTAGTTCACAGTGTCAGCATTAGGGAAAGATAGACTAGATTATTGATTTTACTTATTTGATTATTTCTGCTACTGATTTAAGCTGTACTGACCCTTGCAAAATTGCCTTACTAATAAAATACTTAGCATTAAGAAAATCTAAAAGATGTTGTGGACATTCAGTTAATGAGTCACCTTAAAGTTCTTTGATGGTTGTAAAATAGTTATGAAGTTTGATTCTGGGAGGAAAAAGTGGTAAATGTTTTATAGGTTGCTTTTGGCCCAAAACTAAAACAACACCCTTGGGACTCGCCCGAGTCACTAAAACCAACCTGGTTCAGTAACAAGTGCAAGTTGTAATAAGAGAAAGAGCGACCGTTAACAGGTGTGCTCTGTGAAACTAGCTGATTCCGGGCTGCTCAATCTGGCTAATTCACAGGGTGAAAAAGGGTGGGACATCTGGAGGCAAAGGTCGTTGGAAACCAGGCTAGTCTTTCTCGCGCCCAGCTTAAACAGAATGTCCTCTATATTCTCATCTGTAGTAATACTCCGGAGTTAGAGGCTTCTAGGACCCGTTAGACGGAGAGCTGGGAGCAACATCTCCCTCCTCTCAGAAGGGGAAGTAGAGAGAGAGAGAGAAGAGGCGGGGGGTGTTGCGCAACAACAAACAATATATATACATACATATACATATATATATATATATATATATATATATATATATATATATATATATATATATATATAGTGCTTAATGATCACAAAATAAATATCAAGCCTGAAAACCTAATATCATAACGAACTGAATGTTATGTTTTTAATGCAATCTCTGGTCGACTCGAGGAGTACAGGCGGTTGCCATGGCAACAGGTGTCCTTAAATGACAAAGAGAAAGAGAGTAAAAAGGTAGGAGTGGTTTAGAGTTGATCAGCTGTTCAGTTGTTTTACCTTCGTTTACCTTTGCTGTGGCTCGTAACAGCAGCTGTAGTTCCTGAACGTTCAATAAACGACAAACTTGGACTAATTATCTTGTTAGTCTGTGAGTTTACGTCATTCACAACATCAAACACGGTAAATATGTTTCATTAAGTATTTAACAAACAAATGGCTTCTGTCACGATAATTATGTGAAGTTAAATTGTCTAATTTTAAAAAATTTGTTTGATGCTCTCTGTCATCTCGCTTTGAGCTCTGAGTCTGAGAGGCTTTTCTTCTATTAAACTAATTTTTTGCTTCTTATTTAGTGTAAATATTGATGTTGATGAGATTTCCTCCAAAATAACCTTTCTTAACCTTTATAACTCCACTGTTGAAAACAAGGCTCTAACATTCACAAATGACATTGAAATAAAATCCAGTCCAACATCTGGTTTGAGGTGATTCCTCTGGAACCTGTTGGAGGAAAAATATCCCAACTTCAGAAGATGAGCTTTAACCTAACAGAGCTCTGTGGTTCCTCCTGTCAGTATGAGAGTCAGGGTGAGGAGGCGCCATGTTAGGAAGATGAACTGGAAGCTGCAGGATCTTCAGAACAAACAGGTCATTATGCTGGGCTGCTGATTATCCCTCTGTCTGGACACAGGATCAATAGAACCAGTTTAAAACCTAAAATGAATGGTTATATGCCAGACATGGAAAACTGGGATGCACTCCATGCCATGATGTTCAGGATTTAGGTCTCATGGCATCTCAAGGTGTTAACATTGCAGCCAGTGGGTTGAGGGAAATACAGCTCCATTCTGTAACAATGCTTAAATATGCTTTAAATTGTCATTATTTACAAAATCATGCAAAGTTGGCACTTTTAATGGACTTTTAATGCAACTTTTAGAGCAACTTTGCATTAAAAGTGTCATTATTTACCGAATGACACTTCATGACAACTGTCATTCATAAAGACTTCTTCATGTTCATGACAGTGTCATGTCAGTCTTATCCACACCCCTTCAAATAAAGTGTTACCAGCTACCCAGCATTTATTGCTTCGCAAAAATTTAATCAGCACAGAAACTCCAAACACACAAAGAAATAGTTATATATATATATATATATATATATATATATATATATATATATATATATATATATATATATATATATATATTAGGGATGTGCCGATCAGGTTTTTTCCTGCCGATACCGATACCGATCACCCATGAGGGCCGATACACCGATACCGATCACATAATTATTATTTATTTATTTTTTATCATAAACACTACCGGTTACATTATGTGGAAAAAGGAACCATGAATTCACCTTAATTTAGACAAAAACTTGTTTTTAATAACTTTTTCCAAGAAGAAAACTAAACAAAACAGGCTTTGTGCAAATTGTACTGCTATTGATAATACTATCTTTAACAGACTGATAACATATGAAGGCTCTGAAGAGGCTAAATAATGCAAAGAGTCAAAATAAAACCTCTCAACATTGCCAACAAAATTCAAGTATAAAACTTAACATTCAAAGGCAAAAACAGGATCCATTACAATAAACAATCCAGAGTTACTGAATGAAAACTTCCTGATAGCATGGCGGCTAGCTGGTTACTGCTAGCTCTGATTGGCTGTTTCTGACTGAGCGGAGTAATTATGCAGAACAGGGAGGAGATCGATTATTTTTTTAGAGATTATCTGTCTCATGTTAGGACAACGAAAGTTTTAATATGTAGGTAAAATGTATTTTTTTAAGTTAGATGCTGCAGCTTTAAACAGAGGTTCGGTGTGAGACTCACCACCAGGTGGAGCAGAAGCGAAGCTCCGTCTGTCAAATATTACTACCTGTAGCGTAGCAGCGGTTCAACAGCGAGAGCAGAACCAGCGTCTTACATCGCAGCTTGAAGACTTAAATAATTTTGCGGGTTATTTGTTTAGCTTTCTGACCGTCATGCTAATCCAGGTGTTTGTAGCTGTGCGCTGCTTTACCTGCTATCTGATCCTCCGTATGTCTTTTTTACTGCAGTGTGAGCCTCGATGTAGCCAAACTCCGTCAAGTATGTCATTGTTTTTATGTCGTATTAGCTTCGTTGTGTTGATGCATTTTTGACGTTCTTCAATTTTCCCCACAACACTACAAACTTCCCCATTCACTCAGTGCGTTATAGTTCCACATCGCTTAGGATTTGTTGTTGCGCGTTTGCGCAGTGTGAAGGAAAGAGGAGACCAGCTGCACAAGCAGGCTGCGAAATGAGATGACCGGTATCGGTAAAAGAGACAGACAATGATTGCCGATCACAGATCATGCACTTTTTCACGAAAATCGGCCCGATTATGATCGGCACACCTCTATCTAAAAAAAAAAAAAAAAAAAAAAAAAATATATATATATATATATATATATATATATATATATATATATATATATATAGAGCTGTCGCCTTGCAGCAAGAAGGTTCTGGGTTCGATTCCCAGCCCCGGTCTTTCTGCATGGAGTTTGCATGTTCTCCCTGTGCATGCATGGGTTTTCTCCGGGTTCTCCGGTTTCCTCCCACAGTCCAAAAACATGACTGTCAGGTTAATTGGCCTTTCCAAATTGCCCCTAGGTGTGTGTGTGTGCATGGTTGTTTGTCCTGTGTGTCTCTGTGTTGCCCTGCGACAGACTGGCGACCTGTCCAGGGTGTACCCCGCCTCTCGCCCAGAACGTGAGCTGGAGATAGGCACCAGCACCCCTCCCGACCCCACTGAGGGACAAGGGTGAAGGAAAAAGGAATGTATATATATATACACACACACTTTTGTCATAGTACTCCCAAGAATTTAAAACTACTTTCACCCCTGATTATTACGTGAACAAACTTATTCATGTGAGATTTTAATTGAATTTCTTATTTAATGGAAACACTCCAAGTTGTGTTTTTTTATATCAATAGAATAGGAACAAATTTTTGCATGCATTTATAATAGCTACCATAGACATAAGAGTAGACACCGCATTGGCCGCTCCGGCGCAGGAAATACGGCGGCCATCTTGGAGCTACCGTTCCTACTTTGCTCAATCAAAACAGCAGAAGATGCCTCAGCACTGAGGGATATTGTTGCTCGGATATATGGATTATTGATGTGAGGGCTCCACAGACAACATTTCACAAGTAAGATGGACATATTATTGTGTATATATTGTGATTAGAATATTACTTTACTGTATTTATGTCCACCGGTGAGATACCAGCTAATATTAGCTACAGTGCTTGGTGTAATACGGGTTCAGCCCCGCTATGAAGGCTAACTGAGATTCTGTAAATCTAAAAAAAATTATTCTCTAACATTGACTTATCTGACACAAGAGCCTACATTAGAAAGGAAACAATATAACACATATTATAAAACTTATATTATGTGTTATAACATTTGATGGGTATTTTTCCTTTTTAATCTACATAAAAGAACCACAGACAACGTATATGAATTTTATGACAGAGCTTTTGCAAAAGGAGAAGTCTCTGGTAGCAGCTCCTC